>NC_087066.1:25487918-25679549 GCF_963678635.1 Symsagittifera roscoffensis | reverse complement strand
CCTTCCCCCCCCCCCCCCCCCCCCCACCCCCCCTCAGGGATTCGACCCCCTGCCGACCCAAAGGGTCCCCCCTTTGATACTTTTTCAGAAATCCATTTTTGGCCGACCGACCCTAAAATTTTTCTAAAGGCGCCGTCGGCGCCAATATATACTAACTTTGAGGGGGAGCGCGCGCCAAAAAAACGCGATTTTTTTGTCAAAATTTTTCGTCAAAATTTTGCAAAGTTTTTTCCATGAATGGGTCCCCTCACAAAACACTTTTTATGATTTTTTCTTTAACTTTTGAGCGATTTACTCAGATTTGATTTTTCTGAATATTTTTGGTCCATTTGCTTAAAACCAAATTTTCTACTCAATTCCTTCGATCTCCATCAAAAGTTTAGCAAAAAAAAATCATTTACAGAGTTTGTAATTGTTTGTGGGTTTTTGTTTTCTTAGCCAACTTTGCAATACCAAAAATTAACACTTCTTGTTTTAATGTATAGCTCGTTGTATCTTGATGCCAGTTTTGGTAGAACAAAATGGCGCCGGATTTAATTTTTATTAGTTCTTTTTTAGTCATTAGATAACCTCCCAGGTGAAGGAATATAGAAATAACGTGAAGCATTATTGAAGGTGTTAGTTTTATTTAAGTTTTTAATTCTACAATATGCCCCGTTTTACAGAGCCATAAACAAAGCTCCAAAGGCTTATAAAATCGTTATTTGGTTTTTAATTAAAATAAAAAGTCAGAAAAGCGATTTCCTCGGGAAGAGTGTTAATTTTTTTATAGCTTTTTTAAAGCTTTTACTCGTTAATTTCATACTAATTTATTGCAGTAGCGATAGGTAAATGATATCGATTGGTAAAATATCGACTTGCTTTCCGGCCTATCTAAAAACAACCTGTCCATAAACGCGCCCAGAGACTTTTTTACAGCTGGCTTTTGCAATTACATTTGAAAAAAACTTCCGTTATTGTCATACCTTTAAATAACATGGCGCTAATTGTTTTGGATGCGCTCCAAAAGGTCATTGATAGAATTTTATGGTGAGAAAAAAGATATCTAAATGAATATGTAAAATAAAAACAAAATCAAATAGATTCAATTCAAATCAAGTCGTCAAGGAAGTTGAAATGAGCGAAAAGCTGCCATGAATCTAAAATTTATGCATATTCTTCTGATTTCGAATGAAAACATTGACCACTCATTAACATGGATGCTACAAGGCTGCTTGTATCAATGCAAAGCCACAAATATTTCGTAAACTGTCGTTTGAACATATTTCAATTCAAATTAAAATACTCGCTTAGAAACCCCTTCCATTTGTTTAGGGGGAGAACTTTGTGAGTTTTAACTTGCTTATTAGTTGGATGTTGTCTCCTTGTAGGCTGAAGTCTGATTCAATAGCGAATTTATATATTTTTCCTCTGACGACGATCAAGTCTGACTATTTATCTCGCGTCGATCGAATTAGCAATTATTTTGGGCAGCATTTTATTGATGTTCCCACTTTGTTCATTAATTGGAACCGCGTAGTAATGTGTTTGACGTCAATTGATTGAACTACAAGAGTGAAAGGTGAAATTGGTCCATGACACACCGTTATTTAGCAAAAGATACATTTTTAAAAACTTTGAATCAAGTTTGCTTAAAGAAAATTGAGATGACATGAGATGGTTCAGTAGCCGGATTGAGGCGCTCACCTTATGTTACGACCTTCAAAGTCGAGCACACATTAATGCTCAAACAAAAAAATAGTCGAGACAAGGGTTTGGATCGAGCACAAACTCAAAACATACTTTTTAGAAGCCAAACTAAGAACTGGATAGGCGCACAATTTTGTGTCTAAATGTCCCCTGGATTCCTCCATCTTGAATATGTTAAAAAATTGCCGGAACGATCAAAGAAAATGAAAGAAAAAAAGCAGAACAAAAGGAGCGTCCTTGTTGCGGCTTCCGCTCACAATCACAAAATGCACAGCTTGGCCTCGTAGTGACCGCGTACACAGTCGAAACATATCAAAATTCGTTCGAGCACGGTCAAAAGATACCGCGAGCACGATCGAAGCATATCACAACTTGGTTGAGCACGGTCAAAACATATCACAATTTGGTCAGACACGGTCAAAACAGACCTCGATCATGGTCGAAAAATTTACAGGAAAGTTGAATTGGAACGAATTGGAACGAAACAATGGAAAATTAAATCGAAACGAGTTGTTTTTCCCGGATTGTTTTTTCTTAGATTCACAGTTTAAAGTCGTATAAAGAAGCTGATAAGTTTTGCTAGATGTGTTCTTAGTGCCACGGCTGAGGTGTTCGACTTATGTTTCGACCGAATTCGAACGGCTTTTCGGTCAAACACATTTTTGAAACATAGTCGAAAACATGGAAGAAGTATAGTCGAACACAAGGTATTGTCAAAACATTGTCAAGAACAAAGTCCAACAGAAAGTCCGGTCGAGGCATCGTCGAACAAAAAATTGAACAGAACGTGTAGTGTGGTCGTGAAATAGTCGAAAACGATGCGGTCGAAACATGGTCAAGCTCAGCTTCAAAAAGTAATTAAATTCAAAAAGTAGGCTGCACATAATCGTAGACAAAAAACCGCGAAGCAAGTTTGGCCAAAAAAAGTTACAAATAAGGAAGTTTTGTTACACAAAAATTTTTTGACACCCCCAAATTTTTGACACCCCCCAAATTTTTGACACCCCCAAATTGAAAAACCTGATTAATGAAAAAAATAAATACAAATTGAGTCAGATATAGTGTTCAACTATACTATACTACACAAGTGTTCTACACAAAATTATTTAACCTATTATACTAGTTGGTGGTAAAAAACATTAATGAGGATCAGCTTTTGAAATAAACTAATTTTATAGACTATGAAAAAATTTCAGTCGAAACATAGCAGGCTTCGGTCGAGCAAAACTGAACACATTTTTCCTTCGGTCGAGTCGGTAGAAACATAGCCATTTGGGCCAAGTCAGTGAAAAAATAGCACGCTTGTGTTTAACACAGTTGAGCACATTTTGCTTCAGTCGAGTCGGTCAAAACATAGCCAATTTTTTCGAGTCGGTCGAAACCTAACTCGAACACCTCATCCTCGAGTGGCCTAAGATGGCTATTGTCATCTAAGATGGCAGAAAATGAAAAAAAGCATGAAAAATCTCTTCAGATTCAATAAACTTGGTGTTTTGATTTCAATCTTTCCTATATTGATATTTGTGAAAATGTTTTTTTTCCTCAAAGTTTCTTCGATATGGCAAAGCTTCAAAACCCATGTATCTGCAATCTGTTAATTTTGAAATCTGTCTTTATTATTTTTTAGTTTACGCAGCACACGTAAAAAACAGACAAGTCATAAAGTAGACACGTCATAAGGTAGACACATACTATATCAACCAATCAGAATTGAGAACAAGAAGCAAACATAGGAAATAACAGATTATTAATTATTTATTTTCTGAGTTTGCCTTTTATTCTCAATTTTGATTGGTTCATATAGTAGTTGTCTACTTTCGACCGGTATCAAACAAAGGGTGTCTACTTTTTGGCTGCACTCCTAATTTTAATGCTCTGAATTTATTTGCTCACTTTGAGAAGCCCGCGATTTCTTTGAGATTTTTGAATACTTAATTCTGATTGACAGAAAAGAACTCAAAATAAGTTTCCAACCTTCAGCCCCTTCATCATGAGGGACTCTACAGCCAAAAAGCAGTCACACATAGCAAACTTAAGCCCAAATGCACCAGCGGATTTAGGAGGGCGGGATTCGACCCCCTGTCGACTCAAAAGGTACCCGTTTGTACTATATTGAGTTTGAGATATCCATTTTTGGCTGATTGACCCTAAAATTTTTCTAAAGGCGCCTTTAGCGCCGACACATACTTTTTTGAGGGGGGAGTACGCGTCGAAAAAACGCAATTTTTTGGTCTAAATTTTCGCTTTTTTTGGACTCTTTTTTCGTCTGTGGCACAGAAACTTTAGTAAAAATGGGGTCTTTATAGTGATTTGGGAGAGCTTAGAAAATCAATGTGGTCGACCGAAAAAAAAGGTCGCCAAAATTTTGGAAAATTTTAATGAACATTTTCCTCCCGAGAAAATTTTAGATCCGCCCTAGCCCATATGAACAAATGTGCCCATATACTCAAATCTGGCTGAAAAACATTATTTTAACCAGCTGTAAACTCTCTCTCTCTCTCCTAGTATGATTTAGGGGTGGGTTTGTTCAGTTGGTCCCAATCTTTATGCAAAGAACCAATGAACATTTTTTTTGCTTGAAAGTTAAGGATTAAAAATTAAGCAACTGCGCTTGAAGCAATTAGTTTAACTACAAAATTGATTCCTAGAACTTTCCAAAACTAAAAAACTACATTTCGTAATAATAAAAAACCTTATCAAATGCAATTGTTTAACGATAAGAAAACCTTTAGTTTTTGTTCTTCCATGACTTAAGAAAATCGATTGAGAGGTTATATTTGAAATTATTCAAACCTTTACTCTGTGAAAAAAATGCTGTGATTTGACACTAATACATCAAAGGGCGGTTCATCAAGCTATGCTTCTGGGTAGTTTTTTGGCGGTCCTATCATGCGGTAAGACTTGAAACTTGTTGTTTTAAATATTTTTATTAATAACCGTAAAAAGCAAATAAAATTTGAGAATACCGCGTCAGTTGCTCAACCTGTCGAAAACTATGCTCAAGGTCTGATAAGAAAACAAGGGAACCTGCTAGTAAGAAAAATATTTTTTTTTCACTTAATAATCAACATTATAAATTGTTTCTAAGCGAACTCATTTCAAGAACGGAATTACAATTTAAGAAATTTATACAAAAACGCCTCTTGAGAGAGTGACATCAGACTAGATTAACCCTACTTTCAGGGGTCTCAGAACGAGAATTCAAAATGATTTTTGATATCCTTGTAGATAAGGGAAAGAAAAACTTGAAATGAGAGACGAACTTGCTCAAAAAAGATGGAAAAGGAAAAGTCTTACCATTTGGTAGAAATAGAGATTAGGGGTTTAACAGAACCAAAAGTACTTCAAAAATCGTTGTGGAAAAACAATGAACGAGGCAAACTTAAATTACTGATAGTTCAACTAGAACACAACTTATTTGACAGGTCACTACAGGTTTGATTATAGTTATCTAACAATTGATGGTTGACAATTGATTGTTTAATTCCTGATTATTAAAAAAATTATCATTTCTGTAAAAAAAAATAAGGGAAAAAAAGCAAACTGTTCAAGAAGACACGAGTTCTAGCAGCAATCGAGTGCTTTGATGCAAACTTTGGGTTCATGGCGACAGTTCTCGCTAAATTTTTTTGTTGATTTTTTGTTGCATTTTTTTAGTAAATGATTTTTTTAAAGATTTTGGATTTGGCTTTCACTCCGAATTACTTTGCACATAACATTTAGCAATTCAAAATTATGCAATTTTTTTTTAATGAAAATTTTATATGGTTGTGTTATGTCTTTGATTGATTCATTTTTATTTTCGTGACAAATGGTTTTTATTAAACGTTTCAGCAGCAATCCTACGTTTTCTAATTTTATTCGATCTGTTGATGCGTAAGCGAGGACTCCATCTTGCAAAATTGACTGAACAAAAACTTTTTGTACCAAAAAAAAGTATTTTTGGTCAGAAAATTTCTCAGTCTATAAGAGAGGCTACAGTACTGACTTACTTTTTTTCCTAAAGATGTTTTGTGATTTCTGAATGTTATTTTTTCAGGTATAACTATTCCAAGATGAAAGACTCGCTGAACTATTCCACGATGAAAGCTGTTAACATAAGTTTTTTTCGTTTTTAACTACGAAATTGATTCCTAAAACTTTCCAAACTAAAACACTACATTTCGTATGTATATGAAAACATTGTCAAATGCAATTGTTTAACGATATGAAAACCTTTAGTTTTTGTTCTTCCATGACTTAAAAAAATCGATTGAGAATTTATATTTGCAATTGTTCAAACCTTTACTCTGTAAACAAAATGCTGTGATTTGATTTTTATACATCGGTTCATCAAGCTATGCTTCTGGTTAGCTTTTTGGCAGTCCTATCATGCGGTAAAATTTGAAACTTGTTGTTTTAAATATTTCATTAATAACCGTGAAAACCAAATAACATTTGAGAATAGCGCGCATATTTCTCAACCTGTCTAAAATTATACTCAAAATCTGATTCGAAATCAAACGAACCTGCTTGTAAAAAAAATCATCACAAAAAAATGATTTCAAGTGAAGTCATTACAAAAACGGAATGACAAATTAGTAAATCTTATACAAAAAAAGGCTTTTGAGAGAGGGCGCCACAAAAGTAAATTAAGCCTATTTTCAGGCGTCTCACAGCGAGAATTGAAATGGTTTTTTGACATCCTTGTAGATGAAGGAAAGAAAAACTTGAAGTCAGAGCCAAATCTGCTCACAAAAGATGGAAGGAGAAAAGTTTTACCATTCGGTAGATGTAGAGATTAGCGGTCTACCAGAACCAAAAACACTTGACAAGACGTTGCCAAAAAACAATGAAGGAGACAAACTCAAAACGATTTTGGTTCAACTACAAAACAGCTTATTCATCAGGTCACTATAGCTTTGACCAGTGTTCTCTAAAAATTGATGATTGAAGTTGTTCAGTTTCCGGTGTTTCAATTTTTAAATAATTTCTGTAAGAATTAAGGCCACAAAAAAGCAAGCTGTTGAAGAGGACACAAGTTCTAGCAGGAATTGAGTCGTTTGATGCAACTTATGTGTGTATTGCGATAATTCGTTCTATATTTAATCTATTTGAAATTTTTGTTGCATTTCTCAATTAATTAATTTTTGTTTTAACACTTTAGTTGAAATTCAACTCGCATTTCTTTGCACAAATTTTTCAGCATTTCAAAACTATGCAGTTTTTTTAATAGAAAAAATGTTTTATTGTCTTTTTTTTGTCTCTGATTTTTATTCAAATTTTTTTGATACATTGTTTTTATGAGACCTTTCAGCAGCATCCCTAGGTGCTCTAATTTTGTTCTATCAGCTGATGCGTATACGAGGACTGCAAATTGGCAAAACAACAGTTTAATGAGCCAGAAGAAACTGTTTTCTGTTCGGATTTTTTTTTCAGTCTATAGAAGAGGCCACAGTACTGACTTACTTTATTCTAAAAAAATTTTTGTGATTTTTAAATAACAATTTCTCAGCTATAATTATTCCAAGATATTTGAAAACTTTGAATTTTTCTATGTGTTAGGCAGTTTTTAGTTGTATCTCTCGGAAGTTTTGCAGCTAATGTTTTGTCAAAAACCATATTTTTGGTTGTTTGAGAGTTAAGTGTTATTTTTTTCCTTGCTAACCAAAATTTAAGTTTGTGTAAGACTTCTTGGTAATCTGCTTTCAGTTTACTTAATGTGAAAAATTTTTTTGACTATATCATCAACATATAGTAATATATTACTAACTTGTTGAGGACTTTTGTTTTCTATCTCATTCATATATAGGATGAACAAATGTGGGTGCAAAATTGATCTTTGTGGGGTTAAATTTTGCAACTTTTGATTTTTTTCTCGAGATGAAAACATTTTGTTTTCTGTTTGCTTAATACTATTTCAATTATTCAAAAACATCGTCTAACTCAGACGTAATTCAGGTCTATGAAAGTGCGCTGTGTTAAGATGGAATGATCGTTCCAATTTACCCTAGTTTCCTCAATCAGCAATAAAATAGCATCAATAGTGTCACACTTTGATCTAAACCCCAATTGAGTTTGATTGAACACTTTAATTTTATCAAAAATTTTGTTCAACTTTTTGAAGATGAGCTTCTCAAAAAACTTGCTAAGAACTGGCAAATAAGAAATAAGTTTTTCGTTACCTTATTTGTGTAATAGAATTAATTTAGAAAGTTTCCAATTTTCCAAAAAAATCTGGCACTCAAAACAATTTTGCAAAAAGCTCTGTTAACAATTCATAAAATTCAGGCTGTAATTATTGAAAACAAAACATGTTAAGTCGTATACGTCAAGGCTGTATGTTAGTTTCTAGTTTTCAAATGTTTCTCAATTTCGTTTGTGTTTCAATTAAAAACACTTTGATTGAGTGCCAAAAAAATTTTCGCTCGGCCGGAAGAATGTTTTCAGCGAGGTTTTTGCCAATACTAGAAAACTACTCAATCAATTTTTTAATATTAACGTCTAATTTTGGGTAACCAATTTTTATCGGAACCTAATTTTGAACTGGTGAGCATTTTGAACTGGTTTAGAAATTGTAGTTTTTTTGTGACCGCGTTTTTCATTTCATTGTCAATCCAGAATTTTTGCCGCTTTTAAGGTATAGTTTTTTTGGGAATAACCACATCTTGTTTAGCTATCAAAATCTCATGTAGTCTTCAAAAAGCTTCATTACAGATCAAAAAAAGATAGTATAACTTAAAGTTTTTCAATGTCAGGTCTACGACTGCCCCTGAGATCATCAATATTTTTTTGGATTGCAGTTTATACTAAGGTCTAGTGGTATAATTTTGAATGGGTTACCCTGTTTCTGCTTCGATGTTCAGATCCAGTGTTACAGTGTAATGATAAGCCTCTGGTTTTCAAAGCAGTTTATTTTGGCTTGTTTGATTGCAGAAGAAGATAGCGATACTTGATTTGGTTTTACAACTTTCTCTGGTCGCTGGCTTGCTGTTGACAAGTTTTAGTTATTGAAATCACCACAAACTACTTTTTGACTGGGGGTCAGAAAAAACTATCAAAAGGTTTTCGAAGCTTGTGTAATGTTTGCGAGTTAACTGCGGTGGATGGTATATAGACGCAACAGAGTATGAAAATTGTGCGAAGTTTTGTCATAAAACTCAGAGTTTGTACATTGTTAGCATTTAATTTTTATGAACTTCAAATTTGGCCTTTTCTCTGTTCTCTGACATATTTAACTACTCCGCCTCCTCTCTCATTCTTGAACATTTAGCTAAAGTTTGATACTCATGTAACTGAAACACGCTAATTAGTTGGTATTCCTTAAACCAAGTTTGTTACACATCGCTTTTGGCTTTTGCATCGCGTTCAGTTGCTCAATCAATTCTTCCAAATTCTTAAAAGTTCCTTGGAAGGGATCCCATTTTCTGTAGTAAAAATTGGCTGCTTGAAAACATGTTTTTTGGCCCCTTCTAAGTTTTTGCTTATCTTTACTGGTAAATAACTTCGAACAACGGCCTATAAATTTTTTTACTTCCGATTGAGTACAACTTTGTTCAACGTAAAAAATTATTACTTAGTGTCAATTTTTACGACCTGTAAGATTTATGTTCTTATCGTTTTAGACTTTTTGCATTTACAGACGAGAATAAATGATGTGAAACATACTTTTTTTTTATGTTTCCTCGTTGATTTACAGTAATTATTGATGAGTAACTGTTTAAGTTATCAAAAGCCAAAAACACGGTTTGATCAAAATATACTCCGCGTAATCAAAGAGCTGTTAAAAACTTTATCATAAAACTGACATTGCATCAAAAAGACCCCTGCTCTGACCTATTGGTTGCGTAATCACAAACCAGTCAGAGCTGCTTGCGTAATCACAATTAGGGCCAACACAAATATTTAAAATGCAGTTACCCAGCACTGATTTGAAGTAGGTTTGCTTAGGTGCTAATTAGGAATCAAATCATAGCAAAATGGAAAAAGTTGAGGTAATTCGAAAAGTCAATTTAAAAAAAAACTATGAGATTACGTTGCCTAAACATGTTTCTAAAAGTTTTGTTAACATATCCATAATTTTCAATTTTCGATATTTGGAGCATGAAATTGTTGCCTCAAAATTGGGACTGTAAAATGCCCTCTCGAGGTATCTAGAGGAATCTAGTAGAATCTAGTATAATCTTTTGCAGCAGATCTTTCGGTTCCTGATATGAAAAATGTCTAGATATGAAAAATGTTTATTATTATTGGTTCATTTTCTAACATACAAAATTGTTTTTTTTTCTCTCTCTCTCTCTCTCTCTCTGACACATTTCAAAAACAACGCTCGTCATGCTAATCTTCTCTACAATCATAGACAAAGGTTCATTAGACACGTATCAAATCTCAATCACTGAAGAAAAATTCAAAATGTATTTTTTTGATTTGTAAGTTTTTCAAAAAAATTTCCCTTAAAAATACAGTCCTTATAACAAAGATAGTTGCATACAATTGCACTTTTTGTAATCAAAAACAAACCTCCCAAAAAAAATACCTGCTTTGTATAGTTACCTATATAAAAATCAGTTATAGGAAAACGCAGTTTTTGAATAAAAGTAATAATTAATTTTAGGATTTTGCCAAATGTCATTCAAAATAGGAACATTGCAGTATTGTCTTTTTTGAAAACAAATACCTCTGAAACATCTGTTACGCCAAACACCATTTAGAAAAAAAAACAAAGATTGAATCAAAGTTATAAAATTCGTTTTTTTTATATGCGCTGAAAATGAGCAAAACAGAATCGACTCCAATCAAACGAGAAATAATCGAGTAGTCTCATGTCTAGACTACCCTACTGGTGTGTATCAGGTTCTTTTATGTTTCATGACATTTCAATTGCTGAGGGTAGTTTGTGGATTTCAAACAATTCTTAAACAATTTTTGATCATATTAATGCCCCATCAGGAAAACTTTGAAAATTTGCTTCGCTTTGAAAAACTTGCTACTTGAGACTACTAAATTGTTTTAATTTTGTTAAAACTATTAAAACTGATCTAATCTTAGTAAAGTTTTTAATCAACAAAAAATTAAGAAGACAATTACAAACGTTGAAGCAATTTTTAAATTGGTTTTTGAAAAAGTGGTATCTACAAACATGTCTAATTTGTACAAAGCATATACATAAAACTTCAAGAAGAAAACAAGGAGCAAAACGGCCATAAATCATTGAGAGCTCAAAGCATGCCTGGAAAATGCTATATCAAAAATTACAATTTAACCCATTTTGATATGTTTATAATCATTTGATATTAGAATGCAGTGTTGAATGCAAAAAAAAAATTATCTTTACGCTTAGAAGTTTCTTAAAATTGTATTACAATAACTGTAGAATGAGTATGAATTGGTTGAAATCCATAAATAACCATAGTTTTTAATAACTAGACGGCAACTAAAGATTCCAATTTTGTTCAAGGAAGCTTAGGTCTGAATAACTTGAAAAATTTCATGACAAATTTGGTTCGAAAACCCCCTTAGTGCTTTTTAAAATAAAGAGTCTTGCCCTACGAAATTAGGAGGATAGATTTTTTCGATTATAATCAAAAAATGACCTTCAAGCGCTTTGATTCTGTATTATGTTCTTCAACTCCAAATTTGGCATTAAAAGAACGAGGTGCTAAAGGTTTTCATTTCTTAGCAAAACAGTGCTTATTTAAATTAACGAGACAAACATTGGGAACTTCGACCGCATTTTTCAAAAATAGGATTAGGATTAATCAAAAAATGAATAGAACGAAATTTGCTCAATTATTTACTCCAAAACTGGGTCATTTTTGTGTTTTTGTAATCAAAATTTACGCAAAAATTACCGAATTAATAGATGCCAAAGTTTTATCAAAAGAGGCCTCTTACAGAGCCAAACAAAGTTTTAGAAGGTATTATCTCCAAAAATCCGTATATTTTGCTTCATAGCCAAAAAAAATTCAATTTTACTTCATAAAACCCAAATTTTTGCCTAAAAACAAAATTTACAAGTTTTGACCAAAAGTTTCAAGATTTAAGCTTTTTATACCTTTGTTGGGCTGTGGACAGGGGCGGATTAAGGGGGAGGGGGCGGGGGGGCGGACGCCTCCCCCTCAGGGATTCGACCCCCTGCCGACCCAAAGGGTCCCCCCTTTGATACTTTTTCAGAAATCCATTTTTGGCCGACCGACCCTAAAATTTTTCTAAAGGCGTCTTGGGCGCCAATATATACTAACTTTGAGGGGGAGCGCGCGCCAAAAAAACGCGATTTTTTTGTCAAAATTTTTCAAAAATTGCCCAAAAACGGCTTTTTTGACTGTTTTTTCAAAAATTTGCCTGCGGCGCAGAAAATTTAGCCAAAGTAGGGGCCAAACAGTGCTTTGGGAGAGCTCGAAAAATCAATTTGGTCGACCTAAAAAAAAAAAAAAGGTCGTCAAAATTTTGGAAAATTTTTTGAAAATCCGCCCCCCCCCCCCCTCGAGAAAATCCTAGATCCGCCCCTGGCTGTGGAAGAGGCTTCTTTTGATAAATTTGTCATCTTAGCGTAACTCCTGATAAATGAAAAAAGCCGAAACTACCCATTTTTGATTTCAAATTTAACAAATTACTTTGCACCATGATATGTTTGGTAAAATTTTTAGCAATTTTTGTTCAGTTCACTTGTCTAATCCTAACCCAATTTGAGAAAAATGCGTTTAAAGTTTCCAAAGTTATTCGTTTTGTCCGTTTAATTGCAATCAGTATTTTTGTTGACACTAAAACGTTCAGCGATACACTGAAATGAAACCGCCATGCCATAGCCCTTAACAAAAGCATTTGAAAGGTATTAAATTTCCGCTTAAAATTAAGTTTTTCCTTTTAACTTCAAGTTTTAGTCGAATTTAAATTGAAATCGATGGATTCCAACAACCATTGTTTTTCAGCATGCATCACTAATTTATAATGATACAACGAATAATCATGGAAAAATTCTACTGAGTGGATTCGTCTGCCTCGCTAACTTTGCGTTTTTAAAGAAAAGTTATAGACAGATTTTTTTCAGCCAGTTTGAATTTTGAGATTTAAAAAGAAGATCAACTTGAGACCAAATTTTCTGTGAAATTTTGTCATTATAACTGATTCCACTGTAAAGCTTCTGCGTTCTTTATATTTCTCATTCACAACACTTAAACGCAAATGATTTGAGCTCGGTGGCTTCAAATTTTTAATCCGTGCGGAGTTTAACTTTTTAATATCTATCAAAAATAATCTTAAAACTGTTTCTCATAGCACTCAATATTTCTTTTTGGAGCTGAAACCCTAAACTATTATTTTTTTCTGAAAAAACTTGATTATTTGCAGTACGAGAGTACGAGTAACGTTACATGCCCGGTGCGTGGTGCGTACGAAGCGAGTTTTTTCGCGCAGAGCCTTACATGAATAAAAGAAGCTAAATGGTGCAATCAATTTTCTTTCCTTTTTTGCGGGAAAAAAATTAACTCTACTTTTGAAGAATCAAATAAAAATTGGATAATTGTCTGCGGAAAATATAAATTTTGTTTTATCAAAAGATGAGTTCATCATTGACTTGATTTGAGGAGGATATAAAAATGTTGAATAAAAATGCTACAAAATCAGTCTAGTGAGCGCTTAAAACCTGTTTGGCAACTAAATTGTCCAATTTTTGTTCTGCCAAAAGTTAAGCTAAACAAACACGGAAAAAAAATTGGTCAACTTATTTCAAAATTTTCGCAGTGTGTTTTGTAAATAATGCAAATAGTGCTACAATATGAAATGATTTTTGAAGGCAAAGTTGAATCCGGCTAAAAGTCGAAAAAAGGAAAAGAAAACTTATGCCTTTTTTCCTTTTCCTATTTTGAATTTTTCACTGTATGTTTTTCTGGTAGTAAACTGGTTCAGGTTCCGTTTTTTCTAAGATTGTTGTATTTAAAGTTACCTGAACATTTCGGATAAAAAAATTAATGAAAAACTGTATATCTTTTTATGTAGACTCGTACCTATCCAACACTTGTTTTCACAGGCGGTGAGGGACTGCTTTAGTGGTACAGCCTTGTTTTTTAATTACTGTTGCAATTGTCATTCGAATTTAGCTCGATTTCACACTATTGTTACGTCAATGATTTACAAATTGTTACATTAAAATGTGGGAAATGTTCAGACAAATTGTTCGATCATGATAACGATATTTAACCATAAATGCAGGAAGATTACTTCAGATTGTCCAACCATGGCGGCCACCCTCACTGGAAAAAGGTTTGGGGATTATTCGTGCCTAACAACGGAGAGCGTTAAATTACCTCAAGTGGTCTTTAATTCACTTGACCTTGCTATACTATACGATCAGGTTATGTTGAGGGAGATTCCTTGAACATTGATACTGCGTAAGACTGAACATACTGAACATTGATACTGATTCGAACTTTTCCAGTTTTGTTTGAAACAGAGACGGGATGAAGAGGAAGGTACCATAACTACATTACGCGCGAAGGATGACGACGCGTAATGTAGTTTTTTTCAACATTTTGTTTTTGAGTTTTGTGGTTAACCTCTGAAAGCTGTGCAAATTGTTCCGATCGTTTTTCGAAGCTTGGAAGTTGTGTTTAAGCCTAGTTGTAATTGTTTGGTTTTTTGACATTATCATTCCACAAAAAGCCATAGCCGTAACAGTCATCTATGTCGTATGATTTCGTGAAGAGACTTGTACGCCCGTTTTTCACCAACAGAAAACTATTTAAGGTGCTCGCTTTTAAAATCCTTCGTACTAGAGAGCGGAAGTTTGCAACCAAAGCTGCAGTTTCTCGATTATTATTCAAGGGTGCTAATGTCCTGGTTCGGTCAAATTGATTGTAGCTAAGCAAAAATAAAGTTTTTCTTGGGTTCATTCTGTGGTTGTTTCTTGATTGGCTCAGTAATTGTCCCACCTTGAAGGTATTGCAAAAGTCTACTCTGAGGCCCTTGCAAAATTTCATCTCCAATGATGTAGGGCATCGCGTCAATACCTTGAAAAAACTGAATTCTGGTGTTTAGTACTTGCGAGAAATCAAACATGCTGTAGATGAAGACACATTGCACTAATTTGGTTAAATTATGACAAAAGCGACACAGAAAGGCCAGTTTTTGATGGAGTAGCGTAGTTCCTAGTTCAAACGGAACGAAAACCGCTGATGTCGTAAAGTGCTACGTCTAAACAGAATAGAATTGCTTCAATGTTGAGTCCTCATGAGCTGTTGCTGCAGATAAAACTCTTTGAATTCTTGCAGCATTAACTTTCTCTGCTGCTGTGAGAAAGCTTACGCTATATGTGTGTAGCGCATATGATTTTTTTAATCTGTAATGGAAAGGCCTTTGTACATGTTATAGGGGCTTGCACTTCAATAAAAAGCGTTTTCAAGTGACTTACTGAGTAGAATTTTGTTGGTTTTAGCATGGTTGCTTCCGTTCGAATGAAGCTGTAATCAAGAAACAATGAAAAATTTTGGCAATTGTGAGGCTGGCAAAAATTTCTGGACAAGCCTTGTTTTGACGAACAGTTTCCACTAAGACATTTACATCAAGGATTGTTTTTTTTAAATTCTATTCGTTGATTACCTGATTGATTGTTTTTCAAAAAATAGATGATATTTTCCAATCAAATGATCTTCCTGATCCAAAGGATCAAGTTTAATATTTCTTCGCAAAAACTGTGACAATGACGCCTGCTTTGTTTTGAAGTTTTTGGTGCTAGTACAATTTTCATACTTAAAGTCTGATGTTTTCTTATTTTTTGGCTGTTAAATTAACTGGTTTTTAGGAAACATTTTCCAGTGAATTGCTTGTCGGTTGATTGTTTGGTGGAAATGGTTTTGGTTAGCCGAAGGGATAAAAGTTTCTTCAATTCAGAGTGTGCAGTGGTATTTGCCGGTCCATCCATCTACTATGACAAATCTTCGGGTCCCCTTAAGTTATGTTTTTGTCAATCAGATAATCATTCCAATGCACATTCCGCAGAAATTGCATTCAACTGATCTCGGGTTATCATTTAGAAAAACTTTCATTCCTTGTGCGCTGAAAAATCTAAATAAATTTTTAGAAAACTGGCGTAGCTGATCACAATCATGTGATCATTTGATTGAAAAATTTGCTGGAACTCAATTTTTTTGAAGCGCTCACAACATGTTGGATTTTATCAAATCTCCGGTCGAATTTGCTGATGTTTGCTGATGTCGTAACGTCGTACTTCTGTACTGACTAAATTTGCTTCTTTGATGAGACCTCAAAAGCTGCTGCTACAGATAGAGTTCTTTGTTTTCTCGCAGCGTTAACTTTCTCAGCTGCAGTGAGAAAGTTAAGGCTATGTGTAGGTAGTGCATATGAAGTTTTGTATCAGTGATGGAAAGGCCTTTGCACATGTTATAGGAGCCTGCATTTCAATTAAAGCGTTTTTCAGTGATTTAAGGAGCATAGTTTTGTTGGTCATTGCATGGTTCCCCTTGAGACATTTAGAGCAAAGATTGTTTTTTACTTCTATTCTTTGATTAACTGAAAGATTGTTTTTCGAAATATGAATGTTTTCCTATTTAATGATCCTGCTGAACCAAAGGCTTAATTTTAATTTTTCTTCGCAAAAATTGTGACGATCTGGCTGGATTTGATTTGAACTTTTTAGTGCTTGTACGACGTTACTACTCAAAATTGGATGCTTCCTTTTTGTTTGAATGAAGTTATTTTTGAATTTTTTTTCTGCGATTTATTTGTCGACGGATTGCTTTGGGAAATTATCTGTCGTTTGCCGGAGCGATAACGATTTGTTATTTTATGGTGTGTTTTAAAAGTTCAGAGGCACGTGCCTGTCTATTCATCCACTATGACAAATCTTTAGGCCCCGGAAAGCTATATTTTTATCAATCAGATAAACATTCCCATTCACATTTCGCAGAAATTGTAACTGATCTCTGGCTCGAGCGTTTACAACATTTAGATCATTTAGGACAGCGTTAATCCCTGGTGCGCAGAAATTTTTAAATAATTTTTCTGATAAAAGCCGCGTTGCTGATCATTACGGTGTGATCAGTTAATTGAAGGATCTGCCGAGGATCTGCCGAGACAGTTAATTGAAGGATCTGCTGAAATTTTTTAATGAAGCGCCCTGAACATGTTGGGGTTCTCCAAATCTTCGGTCGAGTTCGTGAAAAACTGAATTTTAAAAATAACGTTCTTAAGATATTCTCGAAATGGCTTCTCTAGTCAATCTTGCTAGTAGTGTTTGTAATTAGCTCACTTTTTGTTGTTTGTGATGTTTTGATTGCTCTGAACCGCAGTTGTGGACACGCTATTCCCTTCAATCCATTTTAAGGGGTCTCCGCCGAACTTCTCTATTTGGATAATGGCAGTTTAACCGAACGATTAAGACACTAAGTGTTTTAGTTTCCTTATAATTTCGCTGTAGGTTGAGTAGTATAATTAATGTTTCCAGGTGTTTGCACTGCTATAGGTTGATGAACCAAGATGCTACTGAGTTGTTACTGAGTGCAAAAGGTATGCTAGTTGCTTGTTGCTGTCTATCGCTATTCTGTAACGCCATCGTTCTGACAAAAACGTTTGTGTGGTAGTGTAGTGATGCATATTGACGGCTTGTTGTGTTAGCAAAACAATGCATTTACACTTGGCGAGCAAGAAGGAGATTGCAAGATGAACCTATTGGGTTGAAATTCTGCTGAGTTATTCGCGGTCAAACACATATGTAACAAACTTCTAATAATTTGTGAGCTAAAGACTGGGGTCATTTTATTTTCAAACTGTTGATTGACTGATTGAAGTTACTTTGAACTGCTCTCCCGAAGAAAATTGGATGGCCCTTGAGGGTTGCATTGGACGCCCAACGATTGTTGTGGTGATTTGTCTGAAAAATGATGATGGCCGCTGTGCTGTTACACTTGAAATTAATAAAAAAGTTTTTTTTTTTTTTCGTGAGTTGGAGTGTAATGAGATTGTGTCATAAATTTGATAATTTTCCGGACAAGCGCCCAGGATCAATGAAAATGCCGAAATTGGCAAAAAAACCACCTGTCACCGGCAGTAATTGTGCGCTGAAAGATCGTAATCCCTGACTTATCCGATGTGCATCGGATAAGTTAGTGTTAACTGGGTGACGGTTGAGTCGTAAAAGTGAACTGAGTCACGGCTGAACAATTCCAGTGAAATGTATAGAACTGTTGCATCTACTGCTCCTTGCTGGTTGTTGAGTTTCTGACACTTGGTCTGGGTGACTTTTGTCCCTGAGGCATTTCGTTATGCCTAGTGCTTTGCATCTGATCTAGCTTTTATTGCAAAAAAGTTCAGCCATATCAAGTGAGCTTTCCGAGTGAACCATTACATTCGAAAAATTGTTCCAAAGTGAAGCAGGGGTTATAATTTTGTGTTATTTACCAAAAATTATGCACAATGACTGCGCAACAAAGTTTTTCAAAAATCATCTTATTGCTCGTACTCGAACGGTTTGGTACTTGAGTCTTAAAGTAAATGCTTCAAGAAAGACAAAGTTGATGTAGCAAAAACGACAGGTTTTTCTTTTTGTTTGAAACTAGCTGCAGATGGTGGGTTGGTGTCTAGGATTTGTTTAGCGCCAAATGACAGAATAGATGATGGGTGAGGGGCAGTGGGGTACGGCAACTGGGTTTGGTTTTCCTGATTTTCTTCAGTAATTGGGGGTGGTACCTCCGTACCGCACTTAGCAAATACCTGTATCTACTATGAAAATAGGGGTTATCTTAGTTATATAGACTTTATTTGAACTCTTGTTTCAATCTTCAATATTTCAATTTGATTTCACACTATTGTTAAGTCAATGTCTTACAAACTGCTACATTAAAAAAATGCGGGATTTTTCAGCTTCGGTTATTCATTTAAGATCACGATATTTAACCATAAATGCGCGGGTAACTCTAAATAAGACTGTTCAATTAGGAACGTCAACGTCTAATCTTTTTGTTGCTTTTTTTCACAAGCAAGGTTTATTGGAGAAACACAGGCTGATTTATATTCCTTATTCGATTTAATTTTGTTCTATTGATTTTGTACCGTATGTTGTCAAAACCATAAGGAGACCAGTATCAAGACAATTTAAATAAACATCTCGTTGAGTTTGAACTTTTACCTATTGCAGAGCTCAAAATAATGTAAGCATTAGCAAAAAATAATAATTTTTGATCCAAATGGATCATTAATGGTATAAAAACCAGCCGAAGTATAAACTAGCTGAAGTACCAACTAGCAGAAAATAAGTAAGTGTTGTATAATAGTTATGTAAGTGTTATATAACAATTTTGTTACAGTTACGAAAGCATTTTCATTCATACCATGTAACTTCTCGGCTGGCTGAGGGCTCATTTTCAGCTGGTTTATTTACTCTCTGGATCATTATCAGAACAAAAATACTAGTACAATATTACAGCAGATCAAATACTACACTGGCACCCGAAATATACACATGAAAAAATTATTCGGTTTCTCGAATCTGGTTTTGTTTTTTAGGATTTGGTGCTGACGAGACTCAAGACAGTTCCCGAATTAAACCGCGTCTCATTCGTCGAGAAACCCAAAAAAGAAAAACTTCCTAAATTTGCAAAACTAACTCGGTCAAAAACTGCGAATGAATCTGACCTGCAATTAAATCTATACGACAAAAAAATGCTTGATGATGTTTCGGATACGCAAGAAAACGAATCATTCCGAGCGCAAAATTTTCCTGCTAGAAAAAGCAAAAATGTAGGAATAGTTCGCGGAGCAGGAATACATACACTAAACATCGGAAATACCGCAAGCAATCTAGAGTCGAAGCATGAAGAATTACCTCGATTAACAAGCTCAGATATGCCAAAAGTTCTGAGGTCCAGACCCCATAAAAAAGAAAATCCGTTACCTTCTATTCAACCTGTCAAACTTGTCACGTGAGTTATTTTCAATTGGCTATTTTTAAATACATTTGCATTGCTATACAGCCTTGGATTATATAAAAACTGCTCCAATTTTTTTTTAAATGATGTCTAAGGCACCTTCAAAATGCTTTTAAAAGCTAAGCCCCATTTGAAGCAAAAAAAAAACAAGAACCACTTAACTTGCCACTTTTACAAAAAAATACTAAAAATCTGCTGTGATAAAGTTATAACTTGCTATTTCCACTTTGTTTTCGACTTTATGTTTTGACCGACTCGACTTTAAGTTTCGACTTTGAGCTCGACTACAGAGCCTTCTCGACTATGGATTTTCGGTCGAACTGTTTTTTCATTCTCTCAGGATTGAAGGACAATTATTGGATTTGTAGAAAGCCATCAAAGCCATCCAATAAGTAAGAAAAAAAAGTACACAACCTTTCATGTACACAAAGAAAACAACATACAGAGTCAAGAGTTTCACAACGTTATCAATCAAATAATAAGTACATTTTAAGCAAATATAACTTATCAATAACATTTTAATTGTGTACGTTTTTCTAATTTTTTTTAAATGGAATTTTGTCACAAAAATTCAATAGCCGTAAAATACCCCAGTAAACGCTCAACCAATCATATTTCACAACTTCAGAAGCAGCGGAAATTTAGGTTCTTAACTTAGTTCATGTTAAACTGTTCCTTCCAAAGTAATAGAATCGCGTGACGCGATGAAAAGGAAAAGACTCTAGTAGGATATCATGTAAAGCCGTTCCAATCGTTTCCCGAGTTGAAGTGAAAACATCAACTTTTTTCCTAGTGTAAAAGAATAAAGACAAAATATTGTGATTTCCTATATATTGTGACTTCTTTACGAGTTTTTGACTGCTAGTTTTGTTTAACCTGTCGATGTTATAATGCAAACTGTCATTTTGCACATGAGAACAAATACGTAAATTTGATTTAAAAAATCAGCACAGATAGATAAAAGTTTTTGACAAAAATAACAAAAGATAACAGCTTTTGTCAAAAAGATGAAGTTTTTTTTATAAAAAGTAGAAAAAAATCTGCGCGCGTATAATAATTGCACTGAGATCAAACTATTCGAAAATATAGTTTTTTTTGACAAACCTGTAAATTTGCTAATATGACCCGGATATTATAGAACACATGCTGTATCATTCTTTTTTATCAATGAATAAATAAAATTGATTCAATCGAAACTGGCTTCTACGCAATATTATAATTAAACAACATTAAGATAAATGTGAGAGATAAATGGACATATGGGATACGAAACACCCAAAGTTTTTGTTTAGCTGGTACTTGTTCATTTAAATGAACTAAAAACTTATTAATTTCGAGTTCATGCTGTGAATTTCTTTTATTTTTCTTTAGTTGTTAAGTGAGCCAATCCGTTTTTTGGCGCATCTCTAGTAATCGAAAAATTTGATGAGGACTTTCCATAAACCTGTCCAGTGCTTACTTTTCTCAAACTGTTGCTTAATGTCATTTATTGTTTTTTTTTTAATCAAGGGACATGTGTTTTGATCAAACAGATCAAAACTCTTCAGCAAACAAAACTTTATTATGATCATAAATGCAGGATGTATTGTCTTTTTTAAAAATAGATCATGACATCTGTCAAATTTTTTCTCACGAAGCGGACGTTTAGACCCCAGTTTAATTGCCGATTCGAATGGTCCATTTTTTGCTGTAATGTTCTGTGAAATTTTCCACTATTTTTAAGATGGGACAAAACTATGAATTTCAATAAAATATTACGGGACATTAACGGCATTTCATGCCGTAAGATGAAAATTGACATAACTCTACAAGCAATTTTGCTATGACACTTGTTAATTTTCTTCATACAACTGAAGTTTTTATCAAATTTGATGCCAATGTAATATGTCGAGTCTTTGGTTTTCAATTCCTCCTTTTGAAAAAATAGAAACAAATGATTCTGAGTGTTTGTCGAAAATGATTATCCTTTTTTTTGCATTAATCATGAGTTCTTTCTCGGATAAATATAGGGATACAGACTTTCAATTATTTTATATGTAAAATTTAAAACAGGCAGGTCTATCGACGAAAAAACTTAAAGAGGTAACAGTTGCAAATTGAACGGTTTGGACGTCACTCCGAAAATAGTTAACTTTCAATATTGAAACTATTGGATCAAGCACTGTACCTTATGGTACCCCATGATTTACAGTAGCCTAGCAAGACTTCGCATCTCCACTTTTTACGCAACGTTTTTAGTCTGATAAACAAATTCGCAAGTAGTTCACAAGCTCGAGTGAAATTGTTTTTTTTTGCGTTCAAGGTTATAATTGCGATCATGGAAGGCCGGTTACTGTGGAAGTAGTACAGACTGTTCCGATCGCAACAATTTAGAGAGAGTAAACTGCGTTTTTAGTCGCAAGCGGAAACATGACAAACGGGAATTTTGAATGCAACAAAATTATGTCGCGCAGGAGTTGTCCCTCACATCTCCTGATTCAGAGTCAGTATCAACAGACCCTAGCCTCCAACTCTCCGTTTCTTCCTTCTATTAGCCACCAAAAAAATGGATACAACACACGCTAAAAAGTTGCTAAGCTCTGCAGCAAAATGCTAATAAAAGTGAGCCAGAAACTACAGTAAAAAGCGTACTAGGAAAAAAAACCCAGAAGCAACGCTGTGCTTTGCCAACACAAGCGCTACAACAAAAAACATACTAAAAAATGAAATAAGAAAAGGTGGAAAAGAGGTCAACCCTTTTCAACCACGGACGCTTGTTTAACGACATATTAGTCACCAATAAAGCAGATAACAGCTGCCTTGAAATTTCCTATGCTCCAGCAGATCGTGAATAAAGCAAAAGTTCCCCCGAATGAACCTTTTTAATAATGAGTTAAGTGAAAAAAACGCAAATTCCTACTAATTCCTACAAAATATGATCCCCAGCTCGTTTTTTAGACACAAAAAATTTCTTGAATAAAAAAACTTCGACAATTGAGTAGTAAGAAAAACAAATCCGAAAAAATTTAAAAACTCTGAATTTTGAAATTTTTTTCTGGCTAGACAGACTATCTATCCCTTTTTTATTGAAAAGACAATTGAATTAAGTGAAAAATTGCAACAGAATAATAATCACCAAAACAACTCTGATGTTGCAATTAAATCAAATTGCAGTCTGTTATCGCGTGTCATTCGTAAATATCGTATCATTTAGTCTGAATCACTGAGAAGTTCAGACTAATTGTTCTCAAATTTAAGTTTATTTTTTCTCGAGAGATTTTTAGTTGATTTTTTTTGCATCTAATTTACAACGACAGACCTATATTATGATACCACATAGACTTGCCCTCTGCAAGTTTTCATTGCGGTAGTCAAAATCGGGAGGAAAAAATCAAGCTACGCAATAGTTCCATCCCTTCAATTCGTGAAATACTCAAATAATACAGAGCTTTGAGCCGCTAATTTTCTATAAACTTGTAGTCACCATTCTATATAAGGCAAAAAAGGAGCAATCAAAAAGCAGCAAAAGAATATTTGATAAAAAATGATTTAAATATGTGTCCTGCATTGTAAAATGAGCTCAGCTTGAATACATGTTTATTTGAAAAACTTTAGCAACAACCGAAGCTATAATCACATGAATTAGGCTCATCGTGTTAATTTTTCAATGAATTGTCAAATTCCAGCTGTTTTGGATTTTTCAGACTGAAAACGAACAACACAATGAGAGAATCATTCACTCAGACCAACTCAGTTCAATTATTGGATCTCTCTGGCAGAAGCCAGGCAAAATCCCTCAGGCAAATCAACCAGAAGTATCTTCCCCACATTCTCGCATCAGACCAGCCTATATCTCCAAATCGAATTCAACCTTCAGTGGGCATGAGTAAAATGCAGAAAGCGCACATGGTGAAGCTAATGCGAGAACTCACTTACTGACAAACGTCTTAAATCTTCATTCTCGTTGATCTCGCGAAATATTTTTTAGCTTAGATATTTGTTCTTTTCACTGTTAATATTTTTGGCACCTTATTTCAACTTTAGATGATATTTGGAACGTTCTAAGTTCAAATACATACAGGGCGACCATCAAATACCGGCTATCGCGAAGTTTTGTGCGGTCCACATAAAAGATAAAACAAGGCGCAGCCATAGGCTAGAAAAATAGGCAAGAAAAATGCCGAGGCACAGATGGTAGTACTGAGCGAGAATGGCTCCCCTACTCTTGCAAAAGTATTTGCATTTTGTTGAAAAAGTCATTATCTACCCCGTTATTTTTGTAGTACAATTTTTTTGTTAAGTTTTTGGTAGCAGACCCCCTGCCCTCGGTCCGCTTCAACATATACTACTCTCCTCTTACCTCCGCTTCAAAGAGTAATTTTAAATGCTTAATTTCTACATAGCCAAAATCGCAAAAAAGTCAAAATCAAAAATCAGTCATACACAATCAAAAATGAAGCATAAATTAGAAACAAACATTTTTAAGAGACAGGGTTCAAATTGTTTTGAATTACTTTCAGTTCTTCAGTTGTATTTTTCACCATCTGGACTAGATTCGCAATTCCCTCCTGCTGTTGCTTCAAAAATTGGGCCAGTTCTTTTTTATGCTCGGCTGAGATCTGGTAGCTCTGGTCGTTGGCCATTGATGATGATCGCAAAATAGCACCACCACCTAATCTAGCCTGAAACGCAGCAAAATTGTCTCGAAACTGCTGAGTTGAACGTGTAATTTAAGAAATAGTATTTTTAGTGTTCGTCCCATAAGTTGTGAAACTTTTTTATTGACACAAGTTTTTTTATAAGTTTTATAAACAGAAGTGCCATGAAGTTTTTTTTTAATAAACAGACCAGATATTGCCTCAAAACTGACAAATTCATACGGAGGACGGCTAGAATTCAATATTGAATTTATGTTCATAAAAAGAATCCGAATTTGCTTTCAATTTGAATTCAACTTGCTTGGAACATATTAAATCTGCGTAGAAAAACTTCACACCCGCCTCAACCTGACTCAACTCACACCTGATTCAATGTATATTTTCGCCTCTTTTTTTTCAAATTGCCTGCTTGCTTCGCAGAAAAATTGGCACAATATGTCGTTAAAGAACTTAAGAAGAGCTGAGAAAACAATTTGGTGAGCCTAAGTTTCAATTTTTTCAAGTGCCTCCGCTCAAGAAAATCCTCGAGAAACTCATTGCTCTTTATAATTCAACCTCGTCTATCCTATTCTCTCAACTGTGTGTAACAGAAAAATAGCTGAAAATAAATCACCTGTGATACCAATTCTGACAGCTGGCTTTTCAGTTTAGTCGGCTGGGCCAGCTGGTCATAAATAATCTCCAGCTGTCTGTACAAATGACTCTCATCGTCTTGCAGAGGGTATCCTAACTTCCTCGCTCTCTCAATCAGTCCAATACACACCAACAGTTTGTGTCCCAATAGCATCGATTTCTGTTTGTGTTCCTCCAGTTTAGCCTGACTCAGAGCTTGTCGTTTTTTCAAGTCCTTCAGTTCTGAGTGCATTGAGGCTACACGTGCTTTCTGCTGAGTGTTCATTTGCACCTGTTGGCTCAACCTGTAAAGAGGGAAATGCAAAAAAAACTGTTAACTTATTCACACTTAAGTTATATTGTAGTTTTCAATATACTTCAAACGTTATACTAAATTTGCTTTCGCTTGAAAAACTTCAGAAAATTGAAGGGGGACTGGAAAAGATCCAAGTTCCTTGTGCATTTACACTCAGATTCAAGAAGAATCCAAAAGATCTATTACAATTCTCTTGGTAATCTTCCGTGAGAGAGCTTCTTAGACGCCTTTCTTACCAACATTTACATTTTCTTTCTTTAAGGATCCATCAACTGCAAAACAAATCTTCAGAATAAATCTGCTTCCTAGAAATCAAATTTGATATTAGATCAAACTGCAAGAACTACCTCTGATGGAGTTGTTTGAATCCTAAAATTGGAACTGGCAGAAGTCTTTCAGGGTCCGGATTGTTGGCAATGGCCTGAAAAACAAATCAAACATCATACAAATACTTTGCCAATAGGAAATAAGGTGAATCCAAGGAAGGCTTCAGAGAATCAGTATTTCCATGTCAAAATGTAGTATCATTAAAAACAAAAATAGCAAATTCAAATGCCATCTCAACGCCGAGTTTGTAATTTATAGATAACAGCAATTAAGAACTAAAGTTTTTAGTCTGAAATAATCAAATTTTCTTCTTGAAACTCATTGAACTGTGAGCGTATTGAGGATCCGGTCTACTTGAATCAACCCTCACTTGTTGCCAGAGAAACTTGTCCAGACCAGCAGGCGCATTGGCCAGGTACAGATCCAGGTCTTGCTGACTGATGGTCTTGTTCGGTCTGAATGACTGCACACCAATCGATGACGTCATCTCTCTGCTCTGTGTGGGTTGCAGCAGAAACTGGTGTAACTTGCTAGCTGGAATGCGTCGAGAGTAGCTGCAAAACATTTTAATAAGCAGAGTTGAAGCTGCGCTTTGCAAACACTAGCGAGAAAACGACAAAAACGAAGTTCTATAAAGTGAAATAAGAAAAAGTCGCCTCAAATTAGCTACGCGACAGAGTCGAACCAACGACCTACAAATCAAGAGACTCACGTCGCACCTACTCGATCAAGGACTCTTAAATTTCATCTAACACTACCATATAAACAAAGCACAGAACAGGTGATATGAAATTTCCAATGCTACAGATCGTGATTATAGCAAAAGTGCCAGCAAATGAGTTCTTTTATTTGCGAGTTAGTTGGGAAAAAAGAAGGTTCATATTAAGACACTACGCTCGCTAAAGCTAACTAATGTAAGATATAGTTGGAGAAACAAACTACGGTAGACAGGGGCGGATCTAGGATTTTCTCGAGGTGGGGGCGCATTTTCAAAAAATTTTGTCGACCTTTTCTTTTTTTTAGGTCGACCGAATTGATTTTTCGGGCTCTCCCTGAGGACGGTTTAGTCCCTGTTTTGGCCAATTTTTCTGCGCCGCAGGCAATATTTTGAAAAAACAGTCCAAAAAAGGCGTTTTTAGGGACTTTTTGGAAAAATTTGACCAAAAAATTGCGTTTTTTCGGCGCGCGATCCCCCCTCAAAATAAGTATATATTGGCGCCAAAGGCGACTTTAGAAAAATTTTAGGGTCGGTCGGCCAAAAATGGATTTCTTAAAAAGTACCGAAGGGGAACCCTTTGGGTCGGCAGGGGGTCGAATCCCTGAGGGGGGGAGGCGTCCGCCCCTCCTCCCAAATCCGCCCCTGACGGTAGACACAAATCCTCAAATGTCAAAAGACTTTTCTGAAATTTACCTCAATGTACTACCAATAAAACCGGCTTTAAAAATATATAAATTAAACCGGCTATAAAAAAAACGGCTCTTCACAAATTAACGTCGAGGGCAAAATAAATTGACCTAATTAGTCAAAAAATTCATCGATACAAAATTATGATAAATATTTTAGGCTATCAACAGGATAAAATAGCTACTCAGTATAGAAATTTTCTCGAGCAGTATATTCTGCGCGCTTGTTTGAAATGAACCTTTTATGCTGATTTATTTTTTAATAACTATTATATTGCTGGGGAGTACATTCTACGGTAGACCATTTAAGGGGGTAGATTGTACATGCTAAAACTTTTTAAACCCAAAATACATTTTAATATATTTCAATCGAGCGAGAACACGACAAATCAATTATATAAAGTGCAATAAGAAAAAGTAGAAATAAGCCTCGAATTAGTAAATATTCGGCTAGGTCTCGGATTCGATCATGAGACCTATTGCGACCTAGAGCTTATGAGTCTCACGCACTAACCACTCAGCCACGCAAGCTTAATACATCATAAACACTAGCCGCAAATAAAGCAGAGAACAGATGCTATGAAATTTCCGATTCTAGATCGTGATTATAGCAAAAGTGCCACCAAATAAGTGAACATTTTCCACTTTCAATGAAAAATTTCATTTGCGAATTAGGTTAGAAAAAAGAAAGAAGATTCGTAGTAATAAATTACGCTGATCGCTAGTGCAAAAACGGATGATTTTTCCAAAACTCGAAAATAATTTTAATGCTATAAAAAATTGGTGGGGCTTCTTTCACACTCCCATAACCGCCAAATTTGGAAGAGTCGATATTCATACGGTGGTTGATCTGTTGATCTTCGAAGTGAACTTATGTCGCGGAGAGGGGGTGCTGACAATTAAGCAATGCTTAGTATAATTACTCATCAGAAATATCTCAGCAGTATTGTCTTACCCTGTGGCGAGTCGTTCCTGTACGTAGAACACTACTTCGCTCTGTGTGTCTGTGATGGGTTTTGTGCTGGTGATGGTGATGGATACAGACTGGTTGTTCTGGAACACCTTGGAAAACATTGTGTCTATTAGCTGCTGCTGGTGACTGATCAGATCCGAGGCAGCCTTGTTCAACACCATGCAGATCTCGCCGTCCTCGTCTTTCCTAAAATAGATGTATAATGACTTACAAGGATAGCCGGTTGCTGTGCAAGCAGCACAGATCGTTCCGGCTATATTCATAAAAAATTTTAAAATAATTTTTGTATTCTCAAAATTTTTGTATTTTCATATTCTCAAAAGCAACTGGCTTGAAAACTGTGAATTCAATCTTTTGTTCTACAGCTAAAAGGAAATACTTGGTATCTGAAGTTGGTTCGGTTCAAGCAGCTAAAAAAAATGGTATGTATTTGATGCATTTTCAATGTGATCACATCATATTATGTTCGTTCGGGTTTCCAAATACAGTGCTCTTTTTAATTACCAAATCAAACATCCAAATTGAGTTTCTTTAAAAGTAAATTTAGTTGTTTAAGCCTAAAAGTCTAAATCATCTTTCTCGACACAGGGTCAACTTTTAGAGCATTTTTAAAGCGCGTCAAATTACGGCTGAAAGGTTTCAATTTGGTATATTTCTCGACGCGATCCGATGATTATTTGTGGGACCTGATTTTGCATTAAAAAATACAAAACACCCAAATACAATGTTTCTCCCCATTTTCAATCGTCGGAATAAAAAATAGTAAAATTGATCATAGCTCATATGCAGGCTGAACCGAGAAACATTTAAAAAAACATTTAAAGCCGAAAAAAGTGAAAACTTTTGAAAAAAAACTAGGTTATATAAACTTTCATATGTCTCGATAGAAGTTCATTCCAGGCAAACATGCCAGACACTTTAATTTTAAAACAGCAACACCGGAACAAAGTTTACAAAAAAAACAAAGCTGACGATCTTTGAGCAGACACAAATGCGCCGAAAAATATGATTTTATGAAAAAAAGTTTTAAGTCCTAAACAACAATGGACAACATATACACTTGCAACTACAATACAAGTTGTTTACAGCACAAGAAAAATATGTGATTTCGCAACAAAGCCAACAATCTTTGAGTTGAAACCATTTGAACCGAAAAAAAATTGCTTTTTTTAAAAATCTTTCAAGTCCCCCTTGAAAGTAGAATGAACAGCACTTGCACTTGCAACTATAACAATGAAAGTTACTTACAGCAACAAAAATCAGTGATGTGGCAACTAAGCCGACACCAACTGAGCAGAAAAAAAATATTTTATGAAAAAATTTTAAAAAATCTTTCAAGTCCTCCCTGAAACTAGAATGAACACCAAACACTTGCACTTGCAACTACAATGAAAATTGTCTACAGCACAAGCAAAACCCGTTGTGGCAAGTTAGCCGACAAAACGAGAGCAAAAACGGAAAACAAACAATTCATTTTTCTCGGATTTTTTTTTCAATTTCCCTGATACTGAAGAAAAAAGTCCGGCCACGACTCGAACTCCGGACCTTAAGGTACAAAAACAACTCATTTACCTCCAGCTCAAGGGCGAAGCATCCTGGAATATTAATAGAAGAGAACGTAAAAGAAAAGAAGTCAGCTGCATAGAAAAGAAGTCAGCTGCCTTTTCCTCTCTTGAAATAGTTTTGCCAATAATTCTTATTTATGAACAAGTTTACGAGTCTTACCTGGATGGTAAATTACAGTAGGACACAGTTTTAAATCTGCAAAAGGGGTTTTCAGCCGTCATCTCCACTGGCTGAGCGTTCGGTGCGTAGTAGGCCTTTCCGGATCCCCAACTGGCCTGCAATTGGTTCCATCCCGCAATCACTGCATTGCGCTCATCAGCGAACAGCTGTGGGTTGGACACTGCTGCGTGCAACACCTGCAATACTTTCCCGTATAAGCGAGAACTCATCAATAATATCTAACATTTTTTACATCTACTTCAAAAAACCAGTGAAACATTTTACAAGCGTTTTAATTTTCACCAAACCATATTAAATTTAACTGAGGAAATACTTAAAATATCTTATACATAAGACCGTTTATTTGCAAGAGAAAGAATCCTCAAACCAGCTGCTCAACATTTTATGTAGAACCACTATTGAACCCCTTATTTTCAATTTGAACTATGGAAAAAGACCAGGGAGGAGCCGTGGAATTTAATTAGCGGAACCTACGAAATAAATTATATTTTAAGATTTATCGTACTAGCTGGTTCATATTCTGATCTCCGCCGACTGGTTTGGTCTGTTGAAAGCCTCCCAGAGTAGTTGAGGAAGATGAGCCGAAGAGACCTCCGGATGTACTAGTCTGACCCAGACCACCAAACCCAGTTGTGGCACTCTTGTTGCCGAACAATCCACCACCACCACTTCCTCCGAACAGTCCTGGAGATAAAAATGCATTCAACAGCCACCCCAGAATTTCAAGACGTCAATTTAGCCCTTACACAGAGGAGATGACATGCCTCTTCTTAAACCATTGTTGCAAATTCAAATCAAGTCATACAATTGCGCTACTTGTAGTTTCTCTGCATTCCTTACCACAAAGAACTTCACTTCGAAGGTGGTAAGTATCTCTGTACGCGGCTAGTAAAATTTTCACCATTTTTTGCCCACAATTCGTACATTTCTGTAATTTGGATTAAGAGTCGAAACATCTTTGGTTGCTCCGTAATTAACAGGGCACTCGTAATTAAATTATGTAATGAGTTTCCATGTAAATCTTAAATATGTAATGACAGTTTCCATACCTCCCGTGCCCGAAGTGGAGCTTCCGAAGAGACCGCCTCCAGTTGCACCACTTCCAAACAGACCTCCTCCCGCAGAAGAGGCTGGAGTACCAAATAAACTGCTAGTGGCAGCACCTGAAATCATAAAGCACACAGATGCCAGAAACATCGGAACTATTTTACACGCAGCTAGCGCTACCATAAACTAATCCGAAGGATCATTTTCAGTAGCCCAAAAGATAAATATTTTAGCTTGCAACTCGAAACTCTATTCTAGTAGAAACACACGATGGTGTACACACCCGAACTTAAGCAATAGTTACGTAATAAAATGAAGTCATAATCCCAAAATCAGAAAAGATCAGGGAGCCGGTTTCTTTTTTAGAAACAATTGCATTCTATTATAATTTGTCTTTTAAAACGCTCTTACGAAAAACTTTCAAGCGGTTATTCAGGAGCGTTTTTCGAAATTATCCGCCGTACACTCCTGCAAAAAATAACAAGTTCAGAGATTTCAAAAGAAACAAAACTTGAAAGACTATGAAAAATAGTGCTTTTGTGAAAAATTGGCTCAGTTTTGAATATATTGGCTCAAATTAAGTTTCTATGATTCGTTATTTAAACTAGACCATCAAAACGTCTTCCAATTTATAATTTTGTCGAAAAAAAAATCCTCATATTTTACATTGCTCAAAGCGCGCTTATTCTTTTCACATTTTCCAATACTGAATTCTGATTGGCTAATGTAATTACGGTCAATCGCTTCAGCCACCAGGGAATCCGTCGTTTGTTTACGGTAGCTGTACGAAAAATGAGTATAGCCTTATCTTATTTCCCTGCTACTATCTCACTATTTTCTAAAATTTGATCTGGAGCTTTTCTTGGTTTCGTTGAGTTCAGTACCATCTCATTAGAAACTTGGACGGAATAAGTAAAAAGACCCAGTTCAACTTATGATTAGAACTGGTTGTTGAACTTAGCGGTTGATCCGTTCTTTTGACTTGCCACGTGGTGCTACACGACAGTAGTTCATGCATACCTGCAGTGGAGGTGCCAAATAGACTCTTCTGTCCTGTTGCAGCCGTGTTCTGTAGTCCCCCTCCGAACAGCCCCCCTGTCGACGAGGAAGAGGAGGCAGCTGTCCCAGTTCCAAATAGAGTGCCAGTGCCTGTTGGTTTGATACCGAATAGAGACCCAGTAGCTGCACCACCCGTCGTAGAACCAAACATTGTCACACTGAAGAGAACTTCAGACAATAAGAAAATATCACACGGTGACTCACGAAAAACAATCAACAGCAACAATTGTTACAACAATTTATCACTTCTCAACAGCTCACTCGTCTCAATTTTTCAGCCTTCCCATAAAAAATTAAAAGCCGCAATGTTAATAACCGCAAGATTAACTGAATGGAGCAGCTGCAAAAAGCGAAAAAGGAGCCCAAACATATTCTAAATAGTTATATTACACTGTTTCCCTTTGAATTAAATTTCGCCAGGGAGCGATGGTGAAATTTCGAGTGCTTCAAAATTACACCAAGAAGTTGCTTGCTTCATTCTCGCAACGATTCTTTCATGTATTGCTTCTTATAACTTTGTACTTTGCCTCACCAATAAATGATCTGAACCGATATATATGTCTATATCAATCTTGAATAGTATAATATTTGAAAAGAATAACTTTTCTATTCTGAATTCAAAAATACTCATTAAATAAACAAGATGCGTTTGTAAAATAATATCACATCTAGCTAATAAAATACTGCAAATGAAGTGATATACGCTAATTATAGAAAACACACAAATTTGATGATAATTATAGGAAAAGCACTGAATGAATACAAACTACGAGCCTGAAAAAAAACTATTACAGATAAATTTAAACGTTACATGATTATGCAATTTCAAGTTTCAAAACTAACCACGGGTATTCAAAAAAATATTCACGGCTCAGCAAAAGCGGAATTTAAAAAATGGATCTTCCTTATTTATACGGTACAAAATAGTATTTAAAATAGTGACCCAAAATAAGGTGCCAAGGCGATGACGATGTTTCGCACCACTTGTAAAAAAGAAATGAATAAAAAACTGTCAAAATAAATTAGAAAAAAAAACGATTTCAAATGGATATTATTAGGTTCGCATTTCCTTTTTGGGTAAGCAAACTTCAATGAGTTTTAAGAGTTGTATTTATTTTTGATAACTTACTGTATCTTCCGCAAGTTATGCATTTAGTACTATAAATATGTTCCTTAGTGTGATTTTAAGATGTTTTATCAAAAAAAATAGACATAAAAAAAAACATAACTTATCTATTTAATCTCGAGATCACTGGATGTAATGAACTTTCAAGTTCTCTTAGGCTCCCACGTAAAACGACTCTTGAGCTTGGATGAACGCTGAAAGCTCATTGAACAACATGCGGACAGTGATTATGCAACGTTAATGTACACGCCAAAAAATTATCAAAGTCCAAGAAATCTTGGAACCTGGAAATAAGGGGCCACTGAGTTCCTACAAAGATACATTGCCACGCGACCGATTGATTGTTCTTGGTCAGGAGGGAATACTGAATGATTTACAGTATTTCAACCCAACACCCGGGGTCGAGGCCGGGGACTTACTCGGCGATCAACCGGACTTAAAACTGCTGTAGACGTCCCCCGAGAACGTGCTGAAGTTTGTTCAGAAGACTAGGCTTTTCTAGCCCCCACCCCCACCCCCCTTATTTCAAGATAAAGGCCGTCACACAAAACAATTTATGTTGCGACCAAAATCGGGTATGTTGCGACCATTGCGACTCAAAATGGGTATGCTGCGACTTCGCGCGATCGAAGAAATTTTCTGCGACTTAGCGCTACCTAAATAAGATATGTTGCAAGATAAGCATGAAAAAAGCCTATTTTAAAAACTTATGAAGGTATTAAAGAATGTTTGCATTTAATTATGTTTTTTATGTAAGTATCTATGAATGTATTTATGTATGTATGTATGTAAGTATGTATGTATGTATGAATGTATGTATGTAAGTATATATGAAAGTATGTATGTATGTATGTATGTATGCATGTATGTTTGTATATATTTAATTTTCTATGAGTGCATTTATGTCCAGATGTATGTATGCATCTATGTATGTACAAATGTATGTATGAAAGTTTGTTTGCATGTATTTATGTACTTATGTATATATTTATGACAAATGTATGTATGTATGTATGTAAGTATGTGCATATTCATGTATGCGTGTATGTATGTATGTATGTATGTATGTATGTAAGTACGCATGTATGTATGTATAGATGCAGGTATGTATGTATATAAGTATGTATGAATGTATGTATGTATGTATGTATGTATGTATGTATTTATGTATGTATGTGTGTGTATATGTATGTATGTATCATTATGTATGTAGGTATGTTTGTTGCTTGTTTGTTTGTATGTATGTATGTATGTATGTATGTATGTATGTATGTATGTATGTATGTATGTACGTAGGTATGTATGTATCTATGTGTTAATCGAAAAAAAAGAATGAAATTTCTATTTTCATAAATTTTATGGTCTATTCCGCTGTAATATCGCCATGCATGGCCAAATCAATCAATTTTGCAAATATTTGGTTTCAAAATGGCCGCATCGTGATTTTTACGTGGCACCTAACGAAATGAATTCTATCGCCTAGATCTATCGAATGATTTCTTAAAACTTATTTGAGTCGGAAACAGCTGGCGTGAATGATCAACTTCGGCCACAATGAAATTTTTTTTAAGATATAGCTAAATAATTTCCCGGAGTGTTGTAGATTGCAGTGAAAGTGTTTTTGATAGTTCTTGAATGCGTAAGAAGTTCGAAAGTCACGTCAGTTCAGCTTACAACGCAGTTAATCAAATTGATTTTTAAATAAAAAAGAATGGGAACGGGTTCAATTCCCGGAATTGCGTGGGTTCGATGCCACCACATGTAGGTTAGAGCCCCCCACCCCCAGTGGTAGTGTTGAGTCACCGAGGAAAGGGTTTGAGTCCTCCACTTTGATTTTTGATGTATTAATTTTCCAGATATTATGTATAACTTGAACGTATCATTGTCGTTATTCAATCGTATACCTATTGTTATACGAGCCGACCTTATATCCGAATATTTTGAAGATTTGAGGCTACAAATTGGTATTATCCGAGCAGATCAGAAATTACCCGACGAAAGGAAGAACGAAAAAAACCAGCACATGCGAAAAGACCAGCGACGACTTTGCGATGGACTTATTAAATACCAAGTGGAGCAATACGAAGAAAAGCAAAAAAAACTGTGAGAGAGTGGAAAGATGCACAGACTATTGATGAAATAGGCAAAAACTCTGAGCAATTCAGAAAAGAAAGCGAAAAAAATGAGGTAAGATGACATGCCAAAAAAAGCAAAGTCTCCATAAATGGAAGATGACTAAAAAGCCTCTGTATGCAGGAAACGAAGCGATGGTAGATTTAGATTTTCCTTTAATCCAAGCGATAGAAAAACAATCTACAAACGAAAAGTCGAAATAAAATCTACAAGTGAGATTCAAGTTGAAGAGTCGAGCATACAGGAGTCTATTAGTAGTGGCAAAGAAACTCAAGCTTAAAAGAGAAAGCAGGCACCAAGATTTGACTCGGAAGTTGTATATTTAAGGATGTTGAGCTTTGAGGGTGTTAAGTGCCTGAAAAACCGGAGGAGAAAACATTCAATGCAGTTGATGTCTTCGGCGACTTAATTCTTGGTGAGCTGTATTCAAAAAATAACGATATGTAATCATCAAGCAGCGCAAGGCCTAGAGAGGTCCTGAAAATTATCCGGGGTACAGATCTGAAACAGTACCAACAAAAATCGTTGGGTTTGGGGACAATTAATCAAGTGAGCGGAAAGGGCAGCCATCATTGGACGTTGAAGATGTGCACACGAAAATTGTGCGTTTACTTAATTACCTAAATCAATTTACCAGTATCTTTAAAATCACTTCATCCAAGACACGAACGACGCTTCGCTTATGAAAAATGCAAATTGCTTAATGAAATGCTATTAACAACACTCGGCTATCGATTAGTAGGAACCAATGGAGTGACTATGAATGATATGAATACTGATCGAATTCAATTGTCGGCAGATGGAGCAAAGCATTCTACCAAAAAAAGTTATGAAGAACTTTGAAAAGAATTCCAGAAAATGAAGTCCGTCAAACGAGGCAAAAATTTCTATTAAGTTTGATGCTCTTTGAATTTTTTGTTTCATTGTGATTCTGTGATAATCCATTTTGAAACCAAGATGTTCTTCAAGGAAATGGGTAACATCTACTCAATTTAAAATCTGCTAACGCCTCTGATGTATGCATTCTTCCCCTCATTGGCTTTGGTACGGTCTAGCGCTAAACGAGAAAATCATAAGGAATGATTCTGAAATGCTCAAATTGAAATGAGTTGTTGCAATACATAGTTTTTTCCGAAAACCAATACTTAATTTTTGTTTGTTATCAAAAAACGGTACAGAACTTTTGTTAATTATAAGTATACACAAAATCACATACACTACAAACATAACACATATAAAAAACATACAATTAAAAAATACATACATATATGAGACACATGACATACATACATAACTTAGATAGGTAACAATCACCCATAAGATACATGCGTGTCATACATCCATGATATCCATACATTGCATACCAAACTGTAATACATGCATACATACGTACATACATAGACAAACAAACATTACATTCAATTAGGTCATACAAAAAATATGTACATTTCATATGTAACTTTCATACTTAATAATCTTTACCAGCTTGTCCGCCTCCAATGTATTACATATAGTTTTCAACGCTTACGTTTTGAATATACAGTGATTCGATTTCTTGCTGCAGCTTGGTCATTTTCGAACTCATATAATCGTGCTTCTTTGCTGTTTTGCAATCTGGTTGTTTCGTTTGTCACTCATATATCTTATGCTTCAAATCAAAATCATTCAAGTCGCACTCTGCCTTCACTTTGACGTCTATTGAGCTGCGAGCCTTCTCGTAATATAAATTCAGTTGCGTTTTAACAGTATTTAACTTAAAATCTCGGTCGTCGGCTTTTTCCACTGCAACTTTGGACTTGGGTAACATAGTTTGAAGATGGTTTATCTAAGTCCGTTTAGTTTGCAGAAATTTTGACCCTTGTCAAATTTATCTTCAATTCGTTGCTACTTAAGGCCGAAACTCCATCGTTATCCAAGATGTTTAACCCATGGTAGCTGGAAGAAGACGATATAGGTGTATTAGTACCTCCCGAAGTGGAGGAAAGCTGTGTGCAGATAGAGGACAACCAAAGTTGTTGTAATCATTAGTGGCATTCGTCGCAAATCCTATCTAACACACATAACCGTCATACATACCAAACAATCATACTTACCACTCATATCAACCGTACTTTTAATACAAAAAAATCAATTACAAATCAGACATACTTACTACACATACCTAAAAGACGTACATAACATACATTAAAGATATACAGACACGCATACCTAAAAAAGACATACTTAACAAACGTACATATCGTACATACATATCTTACAATCATAAGATAGATAAATACAGACATACATAACAATACCTACATACATACCTGCATACAAACACAAAAAAAAACATTCATAACAACCATACCAAACATACTCAATTATATTACAGATATAACATACATACATATCATACATCACATAAAAACAGTTCAGTCAAAACACTCATACATAATATACAAAATCAATACATACTTAAAATCATACTTAATACACATACATTAAATGCATACTTCGAACCTTGATTTACCAGACTTCTATCTTTACCAGCTGGTCCGCGTCCAAGGTTTTACATATCGTTTTCAAAGCTTCCTATTTTAATATTCAGTTGATCTTTTTCTTGTTGTAGCGTGGTTATTTTCGAATTTAATTGATCGGGCTTCCTTGCTGTTCTGCAATCTGGTTGTTTGGTTTACCATTCATATATCTTGTTATGTTTCAAATCATTCAGGTCATACTCTACCTTCAATTTGATGTCTTCGAGCTTTCCCGTAAAATTCGAGCTTTCCCGTAAAACAAAATCAATTACTTTGTAACGGTATTGAAATTACAATCTCGGTCGTCGGTTTTTTCCAGTGCCTTTTTGTCTTTCGTAAAAATAATTTGAAAATGGTTTAACTGAATCCGTTTATGTGGCAGAAAGATGAGCTCTTGTTAAGTTAGGCTTCAGCTCGCTGCTACCTAAGGCCGACACTCTCTCGTTATCCAAGATGTTTAACCCATGACAGGTGGAACAGGACGCTATAGTTGTATCAACATCTCCCGAACAGGAGGAAGGCTGTGTGCAGATATTGTAAACCCAAAATTGATGTAGTCATTAGTCGCATTAGTTGCAAATGCTACGTAACCAACAAATATAAGTCATACATACATAAAAATCATACTTACCACACTTATCAACCATACTTATCATACATAAAAATCAACTACCAATCAGACATACTTACTTTACATACCTAAGATACGTACATAACATACATACGAGATATAGAGACATACATATCTAATTAAAATACATACTTAACATGCATAGAAATCGTACATACATATCTTAAAATCATTAGATACATACATACACACATATATAAAAAAAAACCTACATACATTCTTGCATACATACACAAATATTAAAATACTTGATAACAACCATAACTGACATGCTCAATAATACTACAGATCATCATCATCATCATCATCAACGTTTTGTGTCTTTTTCCCGTGCTACACGGGGTTAGACAACAATGCCTTCCACAAATCCCTGTCCATGGCTTCCTCCTTTTTCAGTCCCAGCAAGGATAGGTCTTCCTCTATTGTTTTGTCCCATGTCTTCTTCGGCCTACCCTTTGATCTGGGTCCGGGGACACAAACGTTTGTTAGCGCATTTGCAAGGAGCACGCTCCTCTGAGTGTGCCCGAACCACCGAAGACGGGACCTCCTCAAATAAATGTCTAGATGGTCAATACCGCAACGCTCATAAATAGAACGAGAAGCGATCATATGTAGGTCAGTACCAATTACCCATCGCAGTACTTTAAGTTCCGTTGATCTCAATATTTTAAAATTTGAGTCTGTCATTGACCAAGTTTCAGCTCCATATAACAACACTGGACGCAGACAGCTCTTGTAGATCAAAACCCGCGGAACAAGTGGAAGATTCTTATCCAATAAGAGTCTGGATAGTTCTCTAAACTTCAACCAGAAGGAATTTATGCGGGCTCGCACAGCAGTTTCCACCTTCCCATCCGGATGAAGCATGTCCCCCAGATATTTGAACTGACCCACCTTTTCAATTTCACCATCTGCAAGTGTGATTTTACTATCTGTTGCCTTGGATTTGGGATTCTGGCAAACTTTGCAAACAAAGGTTTCAGAGAGGCGTTGGCTTGCCCGCAAGCCACTGCACCTTCTGTGTACCCATAGCCTGCATGAAGTACACATCATAGAATTACTACCGACCCCTTTGCTGCAAACCCCACAAGGGTAATCACCCGACTTTATGGTCTTTCCCTCTTCCCCGGTAACCATTAACTTCGTTTTGTCCATGTTAACTTTCATGCCATTTGATTCAAAAATTGTTCTCCACTTTGCAAACTTTTGCAACACGCCCTCGAAGGTCTCACTTGTCAGCACCAAGTCGTCTGCAAACAGAATTTCCCATGGAATTCCGTCACCACATTCCTTGGTGAGTTCTTCAATTATCAGAATGAAGAGCAGTGGACTCAAGACAGAGCCCTGGTGCACACCAGTGTTGACCTGGAATTGGTTTGACCTTTGATTTCCTCGCCTCATACAGGAGACCGAGTTTCTGTATAACGACATGACCGTTTTGACTAGATTCTCAGGGACGTATTGTCTCCTAAGAGACCACTCGATCAAATATCTTGGTACTTTATCGAAGGCTTTTTCTAAGTCTACAAAGACATGATAAAGCTTTTGTTTCTTTGCTAAGAACTTTTCCTGCAACCTACGGAGCAGATGAATAGCATCGGTTGCGCTTCGGTTAGGCATAAAGCCTCTTTGTCTGTCATTTATCGATACAATGCCGCGAAGGCGTGATTCGATGACACGCTCAAAAACCTTCATAGGGTGCTCTAATAGGCGAATCCCCCTGTACGATCCACATAGCAAGGGGTCCCCTTTTCCTTTGTAGATGGTCACGGTATCACTCGTGCACCACTCATCCGGGATTTTCCCCGAGTCAATGACACTTTGTAGAACGCTTGTCAAGACAGAGAAATTGGATGCGTCCAAGGCTTTCAGCATTTCAGCCGTTATGGACGATGGTCCGGGTGTTTTACCGTCAGATGAATGCATAACTGCCTTGCCAACTTCAGTTTCGGTAATTTCCCTGATAGGCCCATGGATGGGAAGAGAGTCCATCATAGAACCGATGGCTGGTTTGGAAGAGAGCGAGTCAAAATACTCGCGCCATCTTTCGAGGACATCAGTCCCGTCAGTGAGGAGTATGCCACTTTCGTTCTTAATGAATTTACCTCCCCGAACATCATGACTTTCGGTAGCTGTGCATCTAGCCAGTCGGAACATTTTCTCACGACCTTTTTTGCTATTTAAGTCTGCACACCACCTTTGACATGCGTTAGCTTTAGCTCTAGAAACTTCTCGTTTGGCCTTCTTTTTCAACTCGGCGTATACGAGTTTGTTTGCAGTTGTGTCACTGGCCTTGAACTTTTTATAGGCTTCCCGCTTTGCTTTCAGTGTCTCCCTCATAGCTTCGTCCCACCACCAATTGTCATGATTGAATTGTTTCTTGTTGCTTTTCACTCCACAAACTGTCCTAGCTGAATCTACAATTGCGTGTTGTAATTCTTTCCAGGAAATATTTGGTGACAATTTTTCACTCAACTTCTCATTTAACTGGCTTTGATGCACTGCATCCTTCAATTTATGCGATTTAATCGTGGTTATCTGGCCTTTCGCTTTCTTTGTCTTAGAACATCTAACTTTGAAATATGCACAGCATAGTTTATGTTGCGGTGCTATACATTCTCCTGGGAAAGTCGTGAAATTCGTGATATTACGCCGAACATTTCGATTGCATAGGAACAGATCCAGCTGACTGCGTCTATCGCCACTGGCATAGGTCCAATGCTGTTGTTCCCTTTTCCTGAAGAATGTATTTGCTATCTGAAGATTATGGGCAAGGCATAGATCCAGGACTCTGATACCCTCAGGGTTTCTTCCTCCCACTCCATACCTGCCAAGAACTGATTCGTAGTTTATTTGGTCCGAACCACAGTGTCCGTTCATGTCGCCAGCAATGACCACCTCTTCTTTATTTGGCAATTTAAATAGAAAGTCGCAAAGCGCCATATAAAACAAATCTTTCTCTATATCAAGGCGGCCCTGCTGGGGAGCATAAACAGAAACAAAGTTGTAAATTTTGCTTTCAATTATCACCTTAGCACATATAATGCGGTCAGATAATCTCTCCACGGATAGAATATTCTCCGTTAACCTGTCTTTCACAAGTATTCCGACGCCGTTTGTACCTTCATTGTTTCCCTTCCATAGAAGTTTATACCTTTCCGACCCTTCACCAAAGTAACGTGTGCCTTCATTTCTATAGCGGACCTCCTGCAGACAACAGATGTCTACTTTCCTCCTGGATAACAACTGACACAGCTCAATAGACTTGCTTTTGAGCGTGCCAATGTTGCAGGAGGTCAAAAGCAAATACACAGTTCATCACAAATACACAGTTCATACAAAACACTCATACATAAAACACATAAATTAAACTCATACTTATCATACATAAAAATTAATAACAAATCAGAATTTTAGCGCCTAGATCTATCAAAAAAACTTATTTGGGTCGGAAACTGAGCTGGCGTGAATGATCAACTTCGGCCACAACGAAGATTTTATAAAATTTTTAAGATATAGCTAAATAACTTCCTGGAGTGTTGTAGAACGCAGTGAAAGTGTTTTTGATAGTTCTTCAATGCGTAAGAAAATCGAAAGTCACGTCAGTTCAGCTTCCAACGCAGTTAATCAAATTGATTTAAAAAAAAAAGAATTGGAACGGGTTCGATTTCCGGAATTGCGTAGGTTCGACTCCCCAAAAAATAGATTCGAGGCCCCCACAAAAAGGTTCGATGCCACCACAAGTAGGTTAGAGCCCCCCGCCCACAGTGGTAGTGTAGAGTCACCGAGGAAAAGGTTTGAGTCCTCCACTTTGATTTTTGATGTATTAATTTTCCAGATATTATGGATAACTTGAACGTATCATTGTCGTTATTCAATCGTATACCTAATATTATAAGAGCCGACCTTATATCTGAATGTTTTGAAGACTTGAGGCTACAAATTATTATCCAAGCAGATCAGCAATTAACCGACGAAAGGAAGAACGAAAAAACCAGCACATGCGAAATGACCAGCGACGACTCTGTGATGAACTTATTAAATACCAAGTAGAGCAAAACAAAAGCAAAAAAAATGGAGAGTGGAAAGATGCCCAAACTCCTGATGAACTAGGCAAAAACTCTGAAAGTCGATATGCAATCATCAATCAGCGCAAGGCCTAAAGATGTCCTGAAAATACTCCGGGGTACAGATCTGAAACAGTATCAACAAAAATCGTTGGGTTTGGGGGCAATTGCTCTAGTGCGTGGAAAGGGCAGCCATCATTGGCCGCTGAAGATATGCACACGAAAATTGTGCGTTTACTTAATTACCTAAATCAATTTACCATTATCTTTAAAATCACTTCATCCAAGACACGAACGACGCTTCGTTTATGAAAAATGCAAATTGCTTAATAAAATGCTATCAACAACACTCGGCTATCGATTAGTAGGAACCAATGAAGTGACTATAAATGATATAAATACTGATCGAATTCAATTGTCGGCAGATGGAGCAAAGCTTTCTACCAAAAAAAAATAAGAACTTTGAACAGAATTCCAGAAAATGAAGTCCGTGAAACGAGTCAATAGTTTCTATTAAGTTTGATGCTCTTTGAATTTTTTGTTTCATTGTGATTCTGTGATAATCCATTTTGAAACCAAGATGTTCTTCAAGGAAATGGGTAACATCTACTCAATTTAAAATCTGGTAACGCCTCTGATTTATGCATTATTCCCCTCATTGGCTTTAGTACGGTCTAGCACTGAACGAGAAAATCATAAGGAATGATTCTGAAATGCTCAAATCGAAAATGAGTTGTTGCAATACATATTTTTTTCCGAAAAGCAATACTTAATTTTTTTTTGTTATCAAAGTACGGTACAGATTTTTTGTTAATTATAAGTATACAAAAAATCACATACACTACAAACTTAACACAAATAAAAAACACATACAATTAAAAAAATACATACATATATGACAGACACATGACATACATACATAACTAAGATAGGTAACAATCACACATAAGATACATGTGTCGTACATCCATGATATCCATACATTGCATACCAAACTGTAATACATGCATACATACATATATACATACATACACATATACAATCATACCTACATATATGAAGATATACCTACATACATACACACACAAATATTACATTCAATTAAGTCATACAAAAAATATGCACATACTTAATTTATATGCACAACTTTCATACTTAATTTATTCACAATAAATGCTGACTTCGAATCTTGATTTGCCAGACTTCTATCTTAACCAGCTTGTCCGCCTCCAATGTATTACATATCGTTTTCAACGCTAACGATTTGAATATCCAGTGACTCGATTTCTTGTTGCAGCTTGGTCATTTTCGAACTCAAATGATCGTGCTTCTTTGCTGTTTTGCAATCTGGTTGTTTCGTTTGTCACTCATATATCTTGTTGTGCTTCAAGTCAAAATCATTCAAGTCGCACTCTGCTTTACTTTGAGATGTCTATTGAGCTGCGAGCCCTCTCGTAAAATAAATTCAGTTGCGTTTTAACAGTATTTAACTTAAAATCTCGGTCGTCGGCTTTTTCCACTGCAACTTTGGACTTGGGTAACATAGTTTGAAGATGGTTTATCTAAGTCCGTTTAGTTTGCAGAAATTTTGACCCTTGTCAAATTTATCTTCAATTCGTTGCTACTTAAGGCCGAAACTCCATCGTTATCCAAGATGTTTAACCCATGGTAGCTGGAAGAAGACGATATAGGTGTATTAGTACCTCCCGAAGTGGAGGAAAGCTGTGTGCAGATAGAGGACAACCAAAGTTGTTGTAATCATTAGTGGCATTCGTCGCAAATCCTACCTAACGCACATAACCGTCATACATACCAGACAATCAGACTTACCACTCATATCAACCGTACTTAAAATACATAAAAATCAATTACAAATCAGACATACTTACTATACATACCTAAAAGACGTACGTAACATACATCAAAGATATACAGACACACATACCTAAAAAGACATACTTAACAAACGTATATAACATACATACATATCATACATCACATATAAACAGTTCAGAAAAAACACTCATATCATTCATGTCGTACTCTACCTTCAATTTGATGTCTAATGAGCTGCGAGCTTTCCCGTAAAACAAAAACAATTACTTTTTAACGGTATTGAAATTACAATCTCGGCCGTCGGTTTTTTCTAGTGCCTCTTTGACTTTCGTAAGCATTCTTTGAAAATGGTTTAACTGAATCCGTTTATGTGGCAGAAAGTTGAGCTCTTGTTAAGTTAGGGTTCAGCTCGCTGCTACCAAAGGCCGACACTCCCTCATTATCCAAGATGTTTAACCCATGACAGGTGGAACAAAACGACATAGTTGTATTAATACCTCCCGAACAGGAGGAAAGCTGTGTGCAGATATTGGAAACCCAAATTTGCTGTAGTCAATGGTCGCATAAGTTGCAAATGCTACGTAACAAACAAATATAAGTCTCACATACATCAAAACTATACTTACCACATTTGTCAACCATACTTATCATACACAAAAATCACCTACCAATCAGACATACTTACTATACATACCTAAGATACGTACATAACATACATACGAGATATAGAGACATACAGACCTAACTAAAATACATACTTAACATGCATAGAAACCGTACATTTATATCTTGCCATTAGATACATACATACACACATACATAAAAAACACATACATACATTCTTGCATACACACACAAATATTAAAAACCTTCATAACAACCATACTTTACATACTCAATAATACTACAGATATAACATACATGCATCACATATACACAGTTCATACAAAACACTCATACATAAATCACATAAATTAAACACATACTAATCATACATAAAAATCAATTACAAATCAGAATTCTACCGCCTAGATCTATCAAATGACTTCTTTAAAAAAACTTATTTGAGTCGGAAACTGAGCTGGCGTGAAAGATCAACTTCGGCCACAACGAAGACTTTTAAAAAATTTTAAGATAAAGCTAAATAACTTCCTGGAGTGTTGTAGAACGCAGTGAAAGTGTTTTTGATAGTTCTTCAATGCGTAAGAAAATCGAAAGTCACGTCAGTTCAGCTTCCAACGCAGTTAATCAAATTGATTTTAAAAAAAAAGAATTGGAACGGGTTCGATTTCCGGAATTGCGTAGGTTCGACTCCCCAAAAAATAGATTCGAGGCCCCCACAAAAAGGTTCGATGCCACCACAAGTAGGTTAGAGCCCCCCGCCCACAGTGGTAGTGTAGAGTCACCGAGGAAAAGGTTTGAGTCCTCCACTTTGATTTTTGATGTATTAATTTTCCAGATACTATGGATAACTTGAACGTATCATTGTCGTTATTCAATCGTATACCTATTGTTATAAGAGCCGACCTTATATCCGAATAATTTGAAGATTTGAGGCTACAAATTGGTATTATCTGAGCAGATCAGAAATTAACCGACGAAAGGAAGAACGAAAAAAACCAGCACATGCGAAAAGACCAGCGACGACTTTGCGATGAACTTATTAAATACCAAGTGGAGCAATACGGAGAAAAGCGAAAAAAACTGTGAGAGTGGAAAGATGCACAGATTATTGATGAACTAGGCAAAAACTCTGAGCAATTCAGAAGAGAAAGCGAAAAAAATGAGGTAAGATGACATGCCAAAAAAGCGAAGTCTCCAGAAATGGAAGATGACTAAAAAGCCTCTGTATGCAGGAAACGAAGCGATGGTAGATTTAGTACTTCCTTTAATCCAATCGATATAAAAACAATCTGCAAACGGAAAAGTCGAATTCAAATCTACAAGTGAGATTCAATTTGAAGAATCGAGCATACAGGAGTCTATTAGTAGTAGCAAAGAACCTCAAGCTAAAAACAGAAAACATGCACCAAAATCTGATCCGGAAGCTGTATGTATAACAATGTTGAACTTTGAGGTTGTTAAGTGCCTGAAATTCCGGAGGAGAATACATTCAATGCAGTTGCTTTTTTCGGCGACTTAATTCTAGGTGAGCTGTATTTAAAAAGTGTCATTATGTAATCATCAAGCAGCGCAAGGCCTAAAAATGTCCTGAAAGTTCTCCGGGGAACAGATCTGAACAAATACCAACAAAATGTGTTGTGTTTGGGTGCAATTGTTTTAGTGCGTGGAAAGGCCAGTCATCATTGGCCGCTGAGATGTCATCCTTTATTAAATATAGGGTGATTTCGGGGGAAAAACTTTTTTAGCTCAAGTTATAATCATTTGATGTTAATGCAGGATAGGAACAAAAACCGAACTAAAATGGTTATATAAGGTTTAGTTTTCTGTTTTTAGAATAGCAACCAGCACATCTGTTTCATTTTGTCAATTTGTTCTATCTCGAGCATTTTTATCCATTACTTTTCTATTCGTGCTAGAAGTACAAAAAGTGTTATCAATAACTTTCATGAAAAAAAAATCATCTGTTTAAATTCAAAATCGTCGGTTGTTTGAAACTTTTTTTTGTCTTAAATTCGCCCTTCAAACTACATTTTACCTCTGATGAGAGCCAAGTTATTTTACTGTATTTCTCCTAACAGCTCAGGTTACTAAAAAGCGTTGCAATTTTTGCAGAACATGCTTGGACGATGGCTTGTGTTGCAGCTCAAAACTGTTTTGTTTGTGAAAAACAAGAGTTGTTGATTGATTTATAAAAACAAAACTTTTCCGTTTGACCAGGTTAGAACCTACCCTTCTAGACGTATTACAGACTTAGTACAAACCCTTGGTGGCTAGGCCACATACCCTCGCAACTTATTTTAGCCATGTGCTTACTTACTTCCTTTGGTGTAATTGTCATTACTACGGATAACCGTCTATTTTTGGTATCCCGAGGCCTTTATATAGTTTTATTAACTTGATCTAAATAAGAACTGCTGAACTAAGGACAGTGGCATGAACAAGTAACTTTCCCTCGTTCGACGGAAGCACAAACTGATTGGATCCAAACTTAACGTTGTTCAAAGCACAGTTGACAGTGTCCTGGCCTTGAGCCAATGGCTTTAGGCATTAATTTCCCCCTCGTCGTGTACGACGATTGAAAAGATTTACGCAGTGTTCTGACGGCATTAACAACCGTTATTAACAACACGCTTGAGGAGAACGGTTACCTCGCCGATAGAAATGCTGACTTCCCATGTGAATCCGACACATCAGTAGGTTTCCCACTTTAGACGGGCGACTACACGCGAGTGTCAGAGAAAACAATTATTACAGAAAATAAATGTAGGACGCCTAGGGGACCTACCGATGACGAAAGGATGCGCAACTAAAACTATCTGGATGAGAGCAAACTGCCTGATAGCAACTTGAAAGTAAAATTTTTTTGACAGAAAATGTTGCCTGAGCTGCTGGCTGTGGATGGCAAAGATTTTGAAAAAGTAGAAGTGGTAGTCAAGCTTGGTCGGTTTGTAGTTAAAAGCTGGATAAGTTCAACTTCTTTTCATTCTCTGACAACTGGTTCCACATTGGTTAAGGGTTTGATTGCAAGTCTCGTGGAACGTACGCAAGTCTTGTTGGACATACGGAGGCTGGGAATACAGGGCGTCTTCCCGGAGACAATCATGAAGCTCACGAATCAACAAAAAATTGTGTCAAAACCAGAGAGAGTGATACCGTTATGGCAGCCTGCACGCGTTTTATGAGAAAAATGCTCAACATCTCCGGTGCTAATCAACATATACCACCAAGTGGCATTGGATCTAGCAAGCGAACACCTTGCTCAGAACTGTCATGAAAGAAAACCTGGGATCCGCTAAAGTACCAACCTAGAAGACATTTCCCCAACAAAAACTAACATGAAAAATCAAACAACCTCACACAGTCCGCTCGAATGACTGAAAGTGTCTTAAGAACAATCTTAATGTGTATCAGCTGCTCAAAACTTGCCGGAGGACATGATGCAAAATGATTTAGCTGGAAAATTGACTGCATCTAGTCGTTAAACATTCAATAAAACCGCTATAGACGTGTTCACTAAACACATGTTAGCTATTCCAATGAAAAATGCGAGGCGAAGAGTGTTGCAAAAGCTTTAGTTGAGTTTTTCTCCGTCACTCTTATATTCTTCTGAAGATCGCTTCAGATCTTGGCTCAAAGTTCACCTCAAAATTACTACGAAGTCACTTCTTTTTAGAAGTCCAGTTTAAACACGCCACCTTAAGCATTCCCTAACAATAGGCTTGCTGGAACAAAGCCATGGTCCTTTAAAACGAACTCTTCACTTGTACGAGGGCCTCCATAAGCAAAATTGGCACACAAGCGGACTTGTCGGCATTTTTTCACAAAACTACCTATCATACAGAACTCGATGCGCCCCATCCTTGCTATTCCATGGAAGGCAACCCCACTCAATGTTCCAATTACGATTTTTAAACCATTCAATCCGTAATCAGGAAACTAATCATCAATACACCGCAGTCTTACAAGATGCTATGCTAGCGAAATTTGTCGGAAACAATTTGCTTAATTACCAGAAGTACCGCTGGTTTTGACACATTCGAAATATGTTGTGCGTCGAGATGGAACGAATTACACTCAGTGTGTTCTCCGAGCACGCTTGAGACCTTTCGAACCGAAATAGAACATCGAAGATCTCGCTACCAATGACGCAGCAAATTTTTTTGTTGAACCTGGATTCACGAAAGAGCGCGTAGAACCTGCATTAACAGACGCTTTTACTGCCTGATTTAATTTCATCTCCGAGGTTGCCTTTTATTTCATCCTCAGTCCGAAAAAGTGGTTCGAAATCTATAACAGGCTCAACTGCAGAAAACGTCCGAAATCAGCTCCAAAAGCAAAACCTATTACAGAAACATACTCAACACCGAGGTTCTCAGTCTCGACTAGAGCTGTGCTGTCAGTGAAAGCAAGAAAAACACGTGCTGTTACCGATACCGAGAAAAACGCAGTTCTGCGTAATGTTAAGTTGAAACCACTTAGTAGACAAATTCGAAAAGCATGTCTCACCGCGCAATTAGCAGCTCAAAAAAGATTTAAACACGCCAAAGTTATTCAAAATGAAATTAAAAAATCAAATACACGACACGGCATGTGATAGCTCTCGGCAGATCTCAAACATGTTTCATTAATGGAATCTCATGAATCAAACGAGCATAATAGAAACGCTTAAGAAAATTTTCACGCTTTTCCACAACGTTGCCGAAAAATTCAAAAGCGACCGACATTGATTTCGATAGAGGAAGATGATGTCACCAGAGAAACAGCGTATTTCCCGAATCAAAAGTGTCTGATGGGACAGTTTTAAAAAGCGGTAGAGTACTGAGTAATAACTCAGTAGATCGAGATATTGGAAATATTCGTAACACCTCAAGTCCTTGATTGCATGTCAATTTGATGCCAAAAACTAAATTTGACCGCTAAATAGCTAGAATTGGTCACCATTAAGACAGACTACTGATAAACCAAGCTAGTAAAGTCATATCCCCAATCTTGTAGTTGGGGAAAAATGAGCCACAGAGTTTCTACTAAGACAAGCTGCATGCGACCGATTGATTGTTTTCGGTCTGGACGAATGAATAATAAATGCTTTATCTTAACCCAATACCTGCAGATACTGGAAAAAATTACGGTCATTTTTAAAACAAATTTAGAAAATAACTATGGAACTTCAGTAAGATAGCTGCCACGCCATCATATATCTAGCCAGTCAGGTCTGCGTCCCACCCTCCCTACCCTGGCATGATTTTTGCTTAATTTTAGTCTTAATATGCGCACACCGGCAATTTTGAATGGATGGCAGTGCAGCTGAAAAAGCTTTCGCATGACAAATGCGCCCTTCGGGAGCAATTATAATGCTCAGTAAAAACTGGACATGATGGCTTTAAAAAAAAACAACCATTTTTTACTTCCATTTTTTAAAATAATTCCGAGTCGGATGCTCCGCTACTGGGCCATATGGGGCCCACAGAGGATCTCACAAGATTTACAAAAAAAAAGTTTTAGAAAAATTCTTTTGACATTTTTTTCAGGTTTTTTTTTCGTATTAGTTTCAGCAATTTCATTATCTTTCACAACAAATCATAAAAAGTTGCGGCAGCTTACAATAAATGTTAGTAGTTCAAGCTTTCCATCTGGCTATATATGACCTAAACTAGTGAAGCTAATGTAAGACAGATCTGAATTAAAATTTCTTTTTTTTACTTCAAATTTCGGTTAAACGACCAAACAAGAAAAGTATTAAAGCAAAGAACTCCAAAAAAGAAGTTTTCAGCCTTTTTGCTCCGGCCACATGAATACTTCCCGACGAGAAACTCGTTTTTGATATTGGAATCCATTATTTTCAAATTACAAAATTTTTCATTTGTGGAATCCTTAGATAACCGTCTTAAAAAGTGAAGTTTTAGATTTTCGCGAAAGCAAAAAAAAATATGCCGAACGGTTTATAGCAGCATACCACATTTTTTAGGCACTAATAGAAAGTTCTTCTTGACCAATGCCGAAAAATTTACTGAATTATAGAAAATTGAAAAAAAAAATAATTTTTGGGGTCGTTGGGAAATAGGCAAAAATGACCAAAACCCATCTCAAAAATAAAACCATCAAAAAGTGGCAAGAACAAACTGCCCTTATTTCCGGGGTCTAGGGTCGCATGCAAAAAAATTAGGGAATTCTAGCGGGTAGTTTTTGAGCACCCGATTATTATTTTTTAAAAAGTAGGAACGTTAAACTGGCCAAATGTCGAATGTTCCGAGGGGGTCCTACCCCCTCTCAATGGGTTTATATAGCGTCGTGGGCTCGCGCCCATCAAGTTTGGCAGCATTCAGAAAAAAATCAAATGTAAATATATTTGATAACAATTCACAATTTTAACAAAGAACGGAATTGAAACACGTACTATTAGCTAAGTTTTTCCAATTTTCAACTTAACAAAAAGTATTCATTCTGTACGCTTGTTTCAATTTAATATAATTAATGATTTAGTTCATCTATTCATTATTGTAATTACAAAAATATTTTCTCAAAACTAAGCCTGGTGAAACTCATATAAAATCAAGCTTTAAATAAAAACTTTTTTGTTGTCTTTAAAACCCCCATTAAACTACACTGTAACTTATATGAAAAATAAAGCATCATTGAAAAGTACGAGGAAAAAGATTATACAGTTGCAAGTTACTTACACGATAAAAAACCTCAGCGTTCTAAGACGCCCGCTGCATTTTTACCGAAAAAGTTTTCAAATTACGCCCAAAAAATCAAACAACGCGGGAAAAAAAGCTTCACCAGAATGTAGCAAAGATAAGCTGCCACGTCATAGACCCATTGTCCTAGTTCTAGAGAAACAGTTATAAGATTTATGCTATGCTATTCCAGCACTGCAGGTTACTGAAAACGCAATCAATATCTCGCAAAATATGATACTTGGGCATATTTGCCTGAAACTGAAAAATGAAGCGCTCGCGAGAGATAAACCTGTCAAAGAAATTTTAGATCCTCTAACTCCAATTCCGGTCTCTGACTACGAAAACAATCGGTTCACAAAAAGATCAGTTTTTGAAAAGGTAATATCCAGTGAAAGACGATACGAAAGTATGCTTATTTAAAAAAAATGTGTATTACTTTAGCTATGACCTACGCTTTACATAGCATGTCAAGTGAACTAATTGGGTGTCGTAGTTTGTACACGAAAACAAACTTCTTTTTCATGGATACTGCTTATAATCGAGTTGATCTTAAGTAAACCGTTTACTTGAGATCAACTCGATTAAAAGCAGAATCCCTGGCACATTAATATTAGTTTCGATTAAAGATTACAACACACAATTAAGTCCACAAGCTATGTAACGGGTCCGTCATAGCAGAAATAATTCAAACACTTTTTAGAAAGCAAACAATTGTACCGTCTTGCACTGGAAATGACCTTTTCAGAAATTGATACTTGTGGTGCGAACCGATGATCTTGGTAATGCAGCGACTGGAAATGGAGTTAGAGGATCTAAATTTTCCTTGAAAGGTTTGTCTCTCGCAAACACTTCATCTTTCAGTTTCAAGCATTTATGTCCAAGTGTTGGAATAGCATAGAAAAAATCTTAAACTATTTCTCAGGCTCAAGGACAATGGGTCTGTCATTTGGCAGCGTGTCTTTGCCATAACCTTGTGAACAGTTCTCTACCGCGTTGCTTGATATCTTTGGCCTAATTTTTATACCTCATTGATAAAAAAAGCAGCGGGAATCAGGAATCGCAGATATGTTCTATCGTGTAAGTCACTTTAACTTGCACTATCAAAAAACTCACGGTTTGCAATGATAGATCGGCCCTCATCAAAGGTCAGGTGTAGTTTAAGAGGCCAAATTAAGACAAAAGTTTTCAAACAACTTATGATTTTCGAATTTAGATGAAAGATTAAATTCAAAATCATCGGTTGTTTGAAGCTTTTTTTTCGCCTTTAAAACAACACTTCACCTCTGATGAAGGCCAGGTTATTTTACTGAATTTACCCGAACAGCTCACGCTACAAAAAAGGATGGCAATTCTCGCAAAACATGCTAGGACGAGTCTTGTGTTGCAGCTCATAACTGATTTGTTTGTGATTGATAGATTGATTTATAAATACATAACTTTTCCGTTTGACCACATTAGAATGTACCATCCCAGAGGTATTACAGACTTAGTACAAACCCTTGGTGGCTCAACGCAACCTCGAAAAATATTTTAGCCTTGTACTTACTCCCTTTGTTGTTATTGTCATTACTAAGGTAACCGTCGATTTTAGTTACCCCGAGACCTTTATAAAGTGTTATTCATTCGATCTCAATAAGAACTGTTGAACATAAGACAGTGGCATAAAAAAGTAACTTTTCCCTGGTTCGACGTCCCGGAAGCACAAAGTGATTGGATGCGAATGTAACCACGTTCAAAGTACAGTTCATAGTATCCTGATTTTGAGCCAACGGCTATAGGCATTAATTTTCCCCCTCGTCGTTTGAACCGATTGAAATGATTTACGTAGTCTTTTTAATAACAACACGGTTGAAGATAACAGTTACCTCGCTCACGGATCGGTAGAAATGCTGACTTCCCATGTGAATACGACACATCCGTACGTTTCCCACTGGAGATCCTCGACTATTAAGTAAGCGTGGTTTGAATAAAACTTAATTGTTGAGCTAAAGTCAAGCTTTAAACTACACTTGACCATTGGTGAAAACTAAACAATCATTGAAATTTACGATGAATTTGATAAGGCGAAGATAAGGGACTAAAAAGAAACAACCAGAACGACTCCAGATACACGTTAGTAAATACTCATATCCCCAATATTGGAGCAGGAGAAATATGGGGCCACATAGTTTCTAACAAGATAAGCTGCATGCGACCGATTGATTGTTTTTGGTCTGGAAGAATACTAAATGCTGTATCTTAACACAACACTTGAGGCTTCTGAAATAAAAACAATGAAACTTCAGAAAGATAGCTGCCAAGCCATCGTATACCAAATTTGGAAACATTCAGAAAAAATCAAAATACTTAATGACAATTCATAATATTAATAAATAAGGGAATTGAAACACGTACTATTAGCTGTTTTTCCACTTTTTCAACTTCACAAAATCTATTCATTCTGTAAGCTTGGTTTACTTTTACATATTTAATGCATTAGTTTATCTATTCTAGCCAAATTTTAAAATAGTTAAATTATGGTTTGAAATAGATCAAATAAATTTTTTCGTTGTCTTTAAAACTCCTTTTAACAGGTAATATCTAGTGAAAGACGATACGAAAGTATGCTTATTAAAAAAAACTGTGTATTACTACAGCTATGACCTACGCTTTACATAGCTTGTCAAGTGAATTAATAGCCTGTCGTAGTTTGGAAACGAAACCAAACTTCTTTTTCATGGATACTGCTTAAAATCGAGTTGATCTTAAGTAAACCGTTTACTTAAGATCAACTCGATTAAAAGCAACATCCCTGGCACGTTATTATTAATTTCGATTACAAATTACAACACACAATTAAGTCCACAAGCTATGTAACGCGTCAGTCATAGCAGAAGTAATTCAAACACTTTTCAAAAAGCAAACAATTGCACCGTCTTACACTGGAAATGACCTTTTCAGAAACTGATATTTGTGGTGTGAACCGATTATCTTGGTAATGCAGCGACTAGAAATGGAGTTAGAGGATCTAAATTTTCCTTGAAAGGTTTGTCTCTCGTAAACACTTCATCTTTCAGTTTGAAGCATTTATGTCCAAGTGTTCGAATAGCATAGAGCAAATCTTAAACTGTATCTCAAGCACAAGGACAATGGGTCTGTGGCAGCGTGTTTTTGCCATATTCTTGTGAGCAGTTCTCTACCGCGTTGCTTGATATCTTTGGCCTAATTTTTATACCTCATTGATAAAAAAAGCAGCGGGAATCAGGAATCGCAGATATGTTCTATCGTGTAAGTCACTTTAACTTGCACTATCAAAAAACTCACGGTTTGCAATGATAGATCGGCCCTCATCAAAGGTCAGGTGTAGTTTAAGAGGCCAAATTAAGACAAAAGTTTTCAAACAACTTATGATTTTGAATTTAGATGAAAGATTAAATTCAAAATCATCGGTTGTTTGAAGCTTTTTTTTCGCCTTTAAAACAACACTTCACCTCTGATGAAGGCCAGGTTATTTTACTGAATTTACCCGAACAGCTCACGCTACAAAAAAGGATGGCAATTCTCGCAAAACATGCTAGGACGAGTCTTGTGTTGCAGCTCATAACTGATTTGTTTGTGATTGATAGATTGATTTATAAATACATAACTTTTCCGTTTGACCACATTAGAATGTACCATCCCAGAGGTATTACAGACTTAGTACAAACCCTTGGTGGCTCAACGCAACCTCGAAAAATATTTTAGCCTTGTACTTACTCCCTTTGTTGTTATTGTCATTACTAAGGTAACCGTCGATTTTAGTTACCCCGAGACCTTTATAAAGTGTTATTCATTCGATCTCAATAAGAACTGTTGAACATAAGACAGTGGCATAAAAAAGTAACTTTTCCATGGTTCGACGTCCCGGAAGCACAAAGTGATTGGATGCGAATGTAACCACGTTCAAAGTACAGTTCATAGTATCCTGATTTTGAGCCAACGGCTATAGGCATTAATTTTCCCCCTCGTCGTTTGAACCGATTGAAATGATTTACGTAGTCTTTTTAATAACAACACGGTTGAAGATAACAGTTACCTCGCTCACGGATCGGTAGAAATGCTGACTTCCCATGTGAATACGACACATCCGTACGTTTCCCACTGGAGATCCTCGACTATTAAGTAAGCGTGGTTTGAATAAAACTTAATTGTTGAGCTAAAGTCAAGCTTTAAACTACACTTGACCATTGGTGAAAACTAAACAATCATTGAAATTTACGATGAATTTGATAAGGCGAAGAAAAGGGACTAAAAAGAAACAACCAGAACGACTCCAGATACACGTTAGTAAATACTCATATCCCCAATATTGGAGCAGGAGAAATATGGGGCCACATAGTTTCTAACAAGATAAGCTGCATGCGACCGATTGATTGTTTTTGGTCTGGAAGAATACTAAATGCTGTATCTTAACACAACACTTGAGGCTTCTGAAATAAAAACAATGAAACTTCAGAAAGATAGCTGCCAAGCCATCGTATACCAAATTTGGAAATATTCAGAAAAAATCAAAATACTTAATGACAATTCATAATATTAATAAATAAGGGAATTGAAACACGTACTATTAGCTGTTTTTCCACTTTTTCAACTTCACAAAATCTATTCATTCTGTAAGCTTGGTTTACTTTTACATATTTAATGCATTAGTTTATCTATTCTAGCCAAATTTTAAAATAGTTAAATTATGGTTTGAAATAGATCAAATAAATTTTTTCGTTGTCTTTAAAACTCCTTTTAACAGGTAATATCTAGTGAAAGACGATACGAAAGTATGCTTATTAAAAAAAACTTTGTATTACTACAGCTATGACCTACGCTTTACATAGCTTGTCAAGTGAATTAATAGCCTGTCGTAGTTTGGAAACGAAACCAAACTTCTTTTTCATGGATACTGCTTATAATCGAGTTGATCTTAAGTAAACCGTTTACTTAAGATCAACTCGATTAAAAGCAACATCCCTGGCACGTTATTATTAATTTCGATTACAAATTACAACACACAATTAAGTCCACAAGCTATGTAACGCGTCAGTCATAGCAGAAGTAATTCAAACACTTTTCAAAAAGCAAACAATTGTACCGTCTTACACTGGAAATGACCTTTTCAGAAACGGATATTTGTGGTGTGAACCGATTATCTTGGTAATGCAGCGACTAGAAATGGAGTTAGAGGATCTAAATTTTCCTTGAAAGGTTTGTCTCTCGTAAACACTTCATCTTTCAGTTTGAAGCATTTATGTCCAAGTGTTCGAATAGCATAGAGCAAATCTTAAACTGTATCTCAAGCACAAGGACAATGGGTCTGTGGCAGCGTGTCTTTGCCATATTCTTGTGAGCAGTTCTCTACCGCGTTGCCTGATATCTTGGGCGTAATTTTTATACCTCATTGATAAAAAATGCAGCGGGAATCAGGAATCGCAGATATGTTCTATCGTGTAAGTCACTTTAACTTGCATTATCAAAATGCTCACGGTTTGCAATGATAGATCGGCCCTCATAAAAGGTTAGGTGTAGTTTAAGGGGCCAAATTAAGACAAAAATTTTCAAACAACTTATGATTTTTAATTTAGATGAAAGATTAAATTCAAAATCATCGGTTGTTTGAAGCTTTTTTTTCGCCTTTAAAACTACACTTTACCTCTGATGAGGGCCAGGTTATTTTACTGAATTTATCCGAACAGCTCACGCTACAAAAAAGGATTGCAATTCTCGCAAAACATGCTTGGACGAGTCTTGTGTTGCAGCTCATAACTGATTTGTTTGTGATTGATAGATTGATTTATAAATACTTAACTTATAAATACATATACATGTACCATCCCAGAGGTATTAGAGACTTAGTACAAACCCTTGGTGGCTCAACACAACCTCGAAATATATTATAGCCTTGTGCTTACTCCCTTTGTTGTTATTGTCATTACTAAGGTAACCGTCGATTTTAGTTATCCCGAGACCTTTATAAAGTGTTATTCATTCGATCTCAATAAGAACTGTTGAACATAAGACAGTGGCATAAAAAGTAACTTTTCCCTGGTTCGACGTCCCTGAAGCACAAAGTGATTGGATGCGAACTTAACCACGTTCAAAGCACAGTTCATAGTATCCTGGCTTTGAGCCAACGGCTGAAGGCATTAATTTTCCCCCACGTCGTGTGAACTGATTGAAATGATTTACTTAGTCTTCTTATTAACAACACGGTTACCTCGCTCACGGATCGGTAGAAAGGCTGACTTCCCATGTGAATACGACACATCCGTAGGTTTCCCACTGGAGATCCTCGACTATTAAGTAAGCGTGGTTTGAATAAAACTCAATTGTTGAGTTCAAGTCAAGCTTTAAACTACACTTGACCATTGGTGAAAACTAAATAATCATTGAAAACTTGATAGGGCGAAGATAAGCGACTAAAAAGAAACAACCAGAAAGACTCCAGATACACGTTAGTAAATACTCATATCCCCAATATTGGAGCCGGAGAAATATGGGGCCACATAGTTTCTAACAAGATAAGCTGCATGCGACCGATTGATTGTTTTTGGTCTGGAAGAATACTAAATGCTGTATCTTAACACAACACTTGAGGCTACTGAAATAAAAACAATGAAACTTCAGAAAGACAGCTGCCAAGCCATCATATACCAAATTTCGAAACATTCAGAAAAAATCAAAATACTTAATGACAATTCATAATATTAATAAAGAAGGGAATTGAAACACGTGTTATTAGCTGTTTTTCCACTTTTTCAACTTGACAAAATGTATTCATTCTGTAAGCTTGGTTTACTTTTACATATTTAATTAATTAGTTTATCTATTCTAGCCATATTTTTAAAAAGTTAAATATTGGTTTGAAATAGATTAAAAAAAACTATTTCGTGGTCTTTAAAACTTCTTTAAACTACACTGAACCTTATATGAAAATTGAAGATTTATCGAAAACTAAAAGGAATTTGATAATGCAAATTTCAAAAAACTTACACGATAAAAAAAACCGCAGTAATTCAAGATGCCCGCTGCGTTTTATATAAAAATTATTTCCAAGAAATCAAACAACGCGGGAAAAAATTTGACAAGAAGCAGTTAAGATAAGCTGCCACGTCGTACACCCATTGTCTTTGTTCTGGACAAACAGTTTCACTCTGTGCTATCCCAAAACTGCAGGTTACTTCAAATGCAGGACAAAGTTGCTTCAAATGAAAAACGAAGTGCTAGCGAGAGACACACCTGTCAAGGAAAACCTAGATCCTCCAATTCCAGTCACTGCACTACGGAGAAAATCGGTTCACATCACGATTATCAGTTTTTGAAAACGTCATCTCTATTGAAAGACGGTACGAATGTATGCTTTTGAAAGGTTTTTGAATTATTCAGCTATGACCTACGCTTTACATAGCATGTAGTTCATTGTGTGCGGTATTTTGTAATTGAAAACAAAGAATTTTTCATGATTCAATTGTCTGCCTAAATAATCAATTTGTTGAATGTCTCGAGGTGATTTGAACAAAATTAAGTGAGTTGTATTCAAATCTATTGTACGTGATTGCTTACTTTGTTGAAATAAATTGTGCTTGACATAAATAACATGAACATTTTTATGTCGGCCTGCTGTACCTAATTTTAACAAAATCTTTTTCATTAAAAATTTCTTCACAGGTATCATCAAAGACAATCATGCAATCCAGTAATTTATTAACAATTTCAAAGCTGGACAATTTTATAAAACCAATATCAAAATTGTTGTGAGAAACAAAGGAACGGTATTTGGGTTGATCGTGAAGATAAAAATAAAATATCTTGTTATACGATGGATAGAATGTACCTTTGAGAAGCATTTGAAAAATTAAATCAGTTTTGCTAGATCCCGAGGGACCTGAAACGGACATAAACAGACAATCTTTTGTTGAAATGATCTTATTCATTATCATAACTTGGTATTGGGTAACATGTAACCAACTGTACTGGATAGTATTGAAAGCCAAATGGCAGTCTCGTCACAACTAAGGTAGTAAAAAGACAATTTTGAAAAAGATAAATGAAAATGAAACAGACTTGTGTGAAAAAGACAACTTCTGCAGACGGAAGAGAAACAGAATTACAAAATTTCCAAGATCTGTTTTCGTGAGATAAAGACTGTTCGGCACCACCAATGTCTACAAAAACGCAATCATTGTTCTCGACAGTGGTTTCATCAGTTTCCATTTTACTGGAAGACTTTTTTTGCTGATTTGCATCAAGGTTGATATTTACAACTGCATACCAATCGCCTTTTTTTCTCTCTGATCTATTGCCGTTTGGTTTGTATTTTATTATATATCTTGCTATGTTTTTGTCTGTCAGAAGTACCCGAGCAATTTTTTCTACGTTTCCGGTACTGATTTTGTCTAATAACTCTTTTGGTAAATTCTCACCTGTTAAACTCACATTTTGTGTGTTTTCTTTTTGCAAATTTTTTTTTTGAATTTTCAAACACGACATGTTAGCATCTAGTAATCACACAAGATCAAAAGAAAATGAAAACAATCAACAAATATGATTATTATGATTCACAAAACTTGGCATATATATGTGATTCTTCATTTCGGTTCAACAGGCAAATCAACTCCTCGTTCAGTGAAGAAAAACTCATATTTTGTGAATTTGTCATGGTTACAATTAGATTTGAACTTTACAACAAAATGAGCAACAACTCTGATAGTGGCTTGAACTAAATGTATTTCCTCAACTTTATCAGTTTTGACTAATTCTTTCAGTTCAGCTGGAAGCTGATGGTCATGCAAATGGATTTGATTTCTCTCTCCCAGCTGAGGTTGCAGCCCTTCTAGGTTGAGATTGAACAACGGAATTGACTGGCGAAATTCCTGGAGTCTGGACAGTGTACAGGTGAAAGTAGTCAAGAACTGTAAGAAATTTCCGTAAATTATCGATTTCGATATCGTTCAGTGTAATTTGTTCGAGTTTTTGCAGGAGAGGTTTTCCTCGACAATCTAATATGCCTGTCCGCGTAAGAGTAACTTAAATTCTTGGTGTTAAAACGTTTTCAGGACTCTGATTAGTCATTGAAGCGTAAGCCACCAAATTAGGAGATAAGGTTGTTCGCATCATTGGACAGTTCATTTTGTAACCAGTCGAAAAAGACTTTGGATTTTCTACGGGTACAAAGCTTTAATAATTGATGCGAGGGAAGTAAATGAGAATGTCGTTTGCATATATGTTTTTCTTGACCCAATAACTGTTCAATCTTTGGGCAGCCAATATCTTCCAAATTTGCCACGGGTAATTTCAAGTATTCAGCTAATGAAACAGATTTTTGTGTACTTTAACATAAAAAAAGGGAATTGGGGCTCCTCAAACGAATGCTGTCAAAAATTTGATCCAAGTATGAGTAAGGGTATTCACCTTCGTCCCAACGAAGCCCGTGTAGAAATTTAGATACCCAATTGTAAGCTTTTTTCTCTTCTTTTGATAAATTGTTGAATTGAACTGGTGGCAGAAAATGAATTGTATCAATTGTATTAGCAGAGCAAACGGAAAGTTCCTTTATGATCAAAGGTTTCTTGCCACATTTAAATCCTTCAAAATCTAAAATAATGAGATAGTTGAAAAACAATTTTTTAGTTTTCTTTCTTTGGGTTAACATGACTTTCGATTAACATTCCAACAAACGAAATAACTTTGGTTTGAATGCTTTAAGAAATAAGCAAGACGCAATACCTGTCACGTGACCCAGGTAACAGTTTTTCATTGGACAAGGCAAAACATATGTGTACCCAGGACCGGTCTGATTTTTTTCTTGCAAATATCCTGCTGCGTCATGCAATATAGCATGTATTCTAAGAAATTTAAATTGTTTCAATTGTTTGTCGAGCGACGAACTGTCTATTCCAATTAAACCACCATATGGTCTGTTTTTCAAAACAAAATCCAAATTAATATCAGCATCCAAATACAAACAAGTGGCTAAAAAATACTGAAATCTAACTGATTTGTCTGGAAATTGTGATTTTAAGTCTACAAAAATATCATAAGTTTTAAATCGAAAGTTGAAATTATGTTTACTGAACTCAATATAATAAAAAAGGAATAATGAAAAGTATCAATTAAAACTTAACTTTCTCTTCAACAATAAATTTCACAAATCAAAACATCAGTATCTACATCAAGTTTTCCATATCCACTTGTCAAAATATCCATTATTTTACAAAAAGCGGCAGAATGGGGTCCATTAGTTTCTGTATTCATCTCATCTGTTTGAACATGTCTGCTTTCTGTGTGTTTCTTTGAAACTGAAGTCGAAATTCTTGCGGATTTGTTTGACGTCGACGATGCAGCAGGCGTAACTGTATTATCAATTCGTTTCTGTCCCCCAACGGCCGGAGATTTCTTGCAAACGTTTTGATTTGGTGAAGTTTGTTTGTTAGATGATGATGCAGAAAGCAATAAAATGGGTAAACGTTTTTTGATTGCAGTGAAATCTAACAAATCGAGATTGGCTGCAACAGGTTGTGCTGAATAAGTGAGAGCTAGTTTAAGCTTGTCAAATAACTCACCGTTTCCTTTGACATCTTTAGCAGGAGAAACTAAGTATTTGAAGCAAGTGAAAATACAAGGAACACTGAAACATTTTTGGGAAGGAAAAAATTGGTTTAATTGTTCCTCTGAATCTACTTGAATCAATATATGGTAATGAGTTTTTTTTTCATTCTCGACTGAAAAAGGGCAATAATCAGATTTGAAGTGGCTTCCAAAAGCATAATTTTTAAAAGTAGATAAATTAGGAATTTTTTCAGTAATAACAAATTTGAAATTTGGTTGAAATTTTTTGAAATAATCAGGTAACACAACTTCGAACATAGCTTCTGCCATTTTGTAAAAGAAAATTAATTCGAGTCGTGCTTGAAATCGCTTGTGTTTGAGGAAAGTTGAGATTTCGTGGCTCGTTTACAGTTAGACTGTGGTTTGTCTTTGTTTTCAACAGTATCAGAAACTTCACCTGTTTGCGCTCGGATTGACTTTCCCGATTTTAGTAATTTTGAAAATTCTTCGCTGCTTAAGGAAAATCTTTGTACACATTCAAATTCAGCGCCTTCAGTTGCTTTTTTGAAAACTTTCAGGAATACATAAGTTCCAGTTTGGTCATATGTTTTCAATGTAGCACGCATTAATCTTTTACTGTTTTCCGAAATATCGAAATAGCAATCGCCAAAATCTTTATCTGCATTTGCTGTGGTGCTTGTTTTGGCTTATTCATTGTAACGAGTAAATTTTCAAAGTAACTTGATTCAAAACTGAATAGAAAGAAATGGTTCCAATTGATTGTATATGTCTGCAAATGAAATCGTTTTATCTATTTTATTTTATAAACACATGTACTTTATATCGCAAAGATATTGGATTGCAATTTGGTTCAAATGGATAAGAATTTTAATGGGTGTGACCTTTAAGCGTTTAAACGTTATTTTTGATACAAGCTATTTGTTTGAATGCAATTAAGATAAACAGAATACCACGCAAGGTAACATAAATATTTTACACGCACTCCCTTATTAAACTGATCAAAAACTACATAGGAGCTCTTGAAATTTCTAACTTTAGAAGAACCAATCCCTATTTTAATATCTTGAGGCGTTTTCACAATTATTTTCAGTTTCATTTCTTTCCGCGTTACGTTTGTCCTTTTCTTCCAACTTTTCTTCAAAAATGCCTTGTTATATTATTGCCGGATACTCGAATCACGAAAAAACCATTTTTTATGAAACCGTTCACGGTATTTTTGTAGCAATAATTAACGAAGAAAAAAGCTTCAATTCTGATGAGTGGACTTGTACACATCACATTATGATTCCCAAATTTTTTTTACATTTATTCAGTGAACTTTCCTTAAAAAAGTCAAAGAAAGACGAAGAACTGAATATAAAGTATTTGAGTTACCTTACAAATTTTGGTAAATATACGGATCCTGACGAGCCTCTTGCTCTTCAGGTTGATCTTTCAACTTTATCAATGTTACTCCGATGTTTGAAAACCAGTTAGAATAGTTTGAAGAAAATGAATTTTTTGATCGCTTATGGGGAATGGAACAGATTGATTCACCATCAGTAGTTACCCCGAAAGCTGATCCTTCCCCTGCAGTGTCACCATGGCTTGACGAACCGGGTTGCTCAACTCCAAAGAGTACCCCTGTGGCTACTGTGAGCAACCACATGGAAAACTTAACCCCTTCTCACTGTCTAGCGCCAAAGAAAAAACGGAAGCTAACAACACTAGAGAAAGCGCAGGAGTATTTAGACCTTATATTACTTTGAAACTGAGGTTGAGTTTTATCGATTTTTGTTTGTTTTCATTGTGTATAATAATTTAACTTTAAATTTGAGTTTGAGTTTAAATCTCGTGTTTGTTCATTAATTATCACACGATTGTGTTCTGATTAAAAATTACGTATAAAAGCCTTTAAAATTTGAAGTTGAAAAGATCATATAGTTTTTTAATTAATTGACTATTTTTTTTTTCAATAAAAAACAAAAAAATCCGTAAAAATTTTCATTTTTTCCACAAATAGGAGTTAACATTTTAACATTGAAGTTCTTATTTACATTAGTGATCTTGAGAAAAAATTGAAAAGCATCCATATATATGCTAATTTTTAGAAAACAAGATAAAAAAATACCAATTTGGTTTTTTGAAAAAAAAGATAATTAACGTCAAAAAAAACTGTAAAAAAGTAATTTTGGATGAAAACTTATATTGTCATATGTTTATTCATTTATTTATCACACAAATTAAACATAATGAAAAACTTCTATAAAAGCAGTTTAAAACCAACTTTTTGATAAAAATAAAAAAAATTTTAATGTTTTTTAGTTAAAAATTTGATTTTTTAATTACAAAAAGGAAAAAAAAATGCATTAAAATTTTCTTTTTCCACAAATTGGAGTTACCATATGATCATTGATACTGTTGTCTCCAAAAATGATCATTATAAAAAAATACAATTATTCATCATCATGCTAAATATTTGAGAAAAATAATAAAAGTCAAATTTTTTAATTGATGACTCATCGTTTTTTCATTTTTCCGAAAAAATGCGATTTTCAACCAGATGACGCAATTTTTTATTATGAGCAAGTGGTGTTATAATGAAAGTGCAATGAGGGGCACGACTAATGAGAATGTGGGAGTAGATGTTTTTTCAATAGTCTTCGAGAAAAACGCTAATCCCCTTAATCCCCCCTAAAACAACAAACTCAATTTTCTTTACAGAAAAGTATTTTTTCTGACTTTTTTTTTCATATCGAAAGACAATTGAGACAAATTCATGATGACATGGACCGTGCGACCGCTCCGTGATTGAAATCATTGATAACAATGCGCCTGGAAAGTTAAAAAAACTGTCATTTTTCAGTTTGTGATTTACTTATTCATCATTTCAACTGTTTTTGATACAAATTTGGACATTTTTATAGGATATTCTGTCCCCGTGACAATTGGGATATTTAGAATCTATCATGTGTTGTGACATGCTCAACTTTTATTCGCAATTTCGAAAATTTCATCAATTTATGTTTTGAATTGATAAAATATAAAACTAAAACTTTTATCTCTTGGCTCTAAAATCATTTTGGATTAAAATTTAGCTCATACTTGGTTTATTTAGATTAATTTCTATCGTTTGAAATAATTATTAACGTTTCAAACAACAATTTATCTGTTTCGTCCAATCGAATTTGAGTTTGCCAGTTATGGCGGGAAATTCAAATCTAATTCAAATTTTGGCGGGAACTTTAATTCAAATTCAAAATTACGCGCGCAAAACACGAACCGTTTTCTCTGCAATTGGTAGACGAACAGTTATGCTTCCCATTTACTGTTGTTTCTGAGTGGAATTTGAGATCACTTGATTCTTTTTCTTTCTTAAAATCAATAGCTTAACTTATTTCAAAAAATGTTCAAATGCAATTTTTGTCCACTGAAATATGCAAATAAGAGCAATAGAAGTCGCCATGAGCGTGACAAACATTTTGCTGAAAAAAGGCTTATTATTTATCGATGCAATGAGTGTTCATTCACGGCTCAAATGCTCTCAAATTTACAAAAACATATTCTTCACACTCATGGTCAACTTGGAGGTGTTTGTGATTATTGTCATTTGGGATTTCATTCGCCCAAAAACTTATCAGCTCATTTACTAGCAACCCATGGTTTTCCTGTTATGAGAGAAAAGCGGCAGAATGGGGTCCATTAGTTTCTGTATTCATCTCATCTGTTTGAACATGTCTGCTTTCTGTGTGTTTCTTTGAAACTGAAGTCGAAATTCTTGCGGATTTGTTTGACGTCGACGATGCAGCAGGCGTAACTGTATTATCAATTCGTTTCTGTCCCCCAACGGCCGGAGATTTCTTGCAAACGTTTTGATTTGGTGAAGTTTGTTTGTTAGATGATAATGCAGAAAGCAATAAAATGGGTAAACGTTTTTTGATTGCAGTGAAATCTAACAAATCGAGATTGGCTGCAACAGGTTGTGCTGAATAAGTGAGAGCTAGTTTAAGCTTGTCAAATAACTCACCGTTTCCTTTGACATCTTTAGCAGGAGAAACTAAGTATTTGAAGCAAGTGAAAATACAAGGAACACTGAAACATTTTTGGGAAGGAAAAAATTGGTTTAATTGTTCCTCTGAATCTACTTGAATCAATATATGGTAATGAGTTTTTTTTTCATTCTCGACTGAAAAAGGGCAATAATCAGATTTGAAATGGCTTCCAAAAGCATAATTTTTAAAAGTAGATAAATTAGGAATTTTTTCAGTAATAACAAATTTGAAATTTGGTTGAAATTTTTTGAAATAATCAGGTAACACAACTTCGAACATAGCTTCTGCCATTTTGTAAAAGAAAATTAATTCGAGTCGTGCTTGAAATCGCTTGTGTTTGAGGAAAGTTGAGATTTCGTGGCTCGTTTACAGTTAGACTGTGGTTTGTCTTTGTTTTCAACAGTATCAGAAACTTCACCTGTTTGCGCTCGGATTGACTTTCCCGATTTTAGTAATTTTGAAAATTCTTCGCTGCTTAAGGAAAATCTTTGTACACATTCAAATTCAGCGCCTTCAGTTGCTTTTTTGAAAACTTTCAGGAATACATAAGTTCCAGTTTGGTCATATGTTTTCAATGTAGCACGCATTAATCTTTTACTGTTTTCCGAAATATCGAAATAGCAATCGCCAAAATCTTTATCTGCATTTGCTGTGGTGCTTGTTTTGGCTTATTCATTGTAACGAGTAAATTTTCAAAGTAACTTGATTCAAAACTGAATAGAAAGAAATGGTTCCAATTGATTGTATATGTCTGCAAATGAAATCGTTTTATCTATTTTATTTTATATACACATGTACTTTATATCGCAAAGATATTGGATTGCAATTTGGTTCAAATGGATAAGAATTTTAATGGGTGTGACCTTTAAGCGTTTAAACGTTATTTTTGATACAAGCTATTTGTTTGAATGCAATTAAGATAAACAGAATACCACGCAAGGTAACATAAATATTTTACACGCACTCCCTTATTAAACTGATCAAAAACTACATAGGAGCTCTTGAAATTTCTAACTTTAGAAGAACCAATCCCTATTTTAATATCTTGAGGCGTTTTCACAATTATTTTCAGTTTCATTTCTTTCCGCGTTACGTTTGTCCTTTTCTTCCAACTTTTCTTCAAAAATGCCTTGTTATATTATTGCCGGATACTCGAATCACGAAAAAACCATTTTTTATGAAACCGTTCACGGTATTTTTGTAGCAATAATTAACGAAGAAAAAAGCTTCAATTCTGATGAGTGGACTTGTACACATCACATTATGATTCCCAAATTTTTTTTACATTTATTCAGTGAACTTTCCTTAAAAAAGTCAAAGAAAGACGAAGAACTGAATATAAAGTATTTGAGTTACCTTACAAATTTTGGTAAATATACGGATCCTGACGAGCCTCTTGCTCTTCAGGTTGATCTTTCAACTTTATCAATGTTACTCCGATGTTTGAAAACCAGTTAGAATAGTTTGAAGAAAATGAATTTTTTGATCGCTTATGGGGAATGGAACAGATTGATTCACCATCAGTAGTTACCCCGAAAGCTGATCCTTCCCCTGCAGTGTCACCATGGCTTGACGAACCGGGTTGCTCAACTCTAAAGAGTACCCCTGTGGCTACTGTGAGCAACCACATGGAAAACTTAACCCCTTCTCACTGTCTAGCGCCAAAGAAAAAACGGAAGCTAACAACACTAGAGAAAGCGCAGGAGTATTTAGACCTTATATTACTTTGAAACTGAGGTTGAGTTTTATCGATTTTTGTTTGTTTTCATTGTGTATAATAATTTAACTTTAAATTTGAGTTTGAGTTTAAATCTCGTGTTTGTTCATTAATTATCACACGATTGTGTTCTGATTAAAAATTACGTATAAAAGCCTTTAAAATTTGAAGTTGAAAAAATCATATAGTTTTTTAATTAATTGACTATTTTTTTTTTCAATAAAAAACAAAAAAATCCGTAAAAATTTTCATTTTTTCCACAAATAGGAGTTAACATTTTAACATTGAAGTTCTTATTTACATTAGTGATCTTGAGAAAAAATTGAAAAGCATCCATATATATGCTAATTTTTAGAAAACAAGATACAAAAATATCAATTTGGTTTTTTGAAAAAAAAGATAATTAACGTCAAAAAAAACTGTAAAAAAGTAATTTTGGATGAAAACTTATATTGTCATATGTTTATTCATTTATTTATCACACAAATTAAACATAATGAAAAACTTCTATAAAAGCAGTTTAAAACCAACTTTTTGATAAAAATAAAAAAAATTTTAATGTTTTTTAGTTAAAAATTTGATTTTTTAATTACAAAAAGGAAAAAAAAATGCATTAAAATTTTCTTTTTCCACAAATTGGAGTTACCATATGATCATTGATACTGTTGTCTCCAAAAATGATCATTATAAAAAAATACAATTATTCATCATCATGCTAAATATTTGAGAAAAATAATAAAAGTCAAATTTTTTAATTGATGACTCATCGTTTTTTCATTTTTCCGAAAAAATGCGATTTTCAACCAGATGACGCAATTTTTTATTATGAGCAAGTGGTGTTATAATGAAAGTGCAATGAGGGGCACGACTAATGAGAATGTGGGAGTAGATGTTTTTTCAATAGTCTTCGAGAAAAACGCTAATCCCCTTAATCCCCCCTAAAACAACAAACTCAATTTTCTTTACAGAAAAGTATTTTTTCTGACTTTTTTTTTCATATCGAAAGACAATTGAGACAAATTCATGATGACATGGACCGTGCGACCGCTCCGTGATTGAAATCATTGATAACAATGCGCCTGGAAAGTTAAAAAAACTGTCATTTTTCAGTTTGTGATTTACTTATTCATCATTTCAACTGTTTTTGATACAAATTTGGACATTTTTATAGGATATTCTGTCCCCGTGACAATTGGGATATTTAGAATCTATCATGTGTTGTGACATGCTCAACTTTTATTCGCAATTTCGAAAATTTCATCAATTTATGTTTTGAATTGATAAAATATAAAACTAAAACTTTTATCTCTTCAGTTTTGGATTGAAATTTAGCTCATACTTGGTTTATTTAGATTAATTTCTATCGTTTGAAATAATTATTAACGTTTCAAACAATAATTTATCTGTTTCGTCCAATCGAATTTGAGTTTGCCAGTTATGGCGGGAAATTCAAATCTAATTCAAATTTTGGCGGGAACTTTAATTCAAATTCAAAATTACGCGCGCAAAACACGAACCGTTTTCTCTGCAATTGGTAGACGAACAGTTATGCTTCCCATTTACTGTTGTTTCTGAGTGGAATTTGAGATCACTTGATTCTTTTTCTTTCTTAAAATCAATAGCTTAACTTATTTCAAAAAATGTTCAAATGCAATTTTTGTCCACTGAAATATGCAAATAAGAGCAATAGAAGTCGCCATGAGCGTGACAAACATTTTGCTGAAAAAAGGCTTATTATTTATCGATGCAATGAGTGTTCATTCACGGCTCAAATGCTCTCAAATTTACAAAAACATATTCTTCACACTCATGGTCAACTTGGAGGTGTTTGTGATTATTGTCATTTGGGATTTCATTCGCCCAAAAACTTATCAGCTCATTTACTAGCAACCCATGGTTTTCCTGTTATGAGAGCTTCCTCTGCTGATTTAGCCACTACAAGTGCCGCTGCTGATGCTGCTCTCGGTGATGTGCATGCTGTCGATGAAGACGAAATCAACGGCACCAGTCTTCAAAAAAGTGAGGCTGCTTTTTTCGGTGTTCTTGAGACGTATGTGATCGGCGGAAACCAACCCATGGATGAAAATCAGCCGATTGACCTTTTGCAGTTATGCAAGAGAAAAAAGATGAAATTCAAAGGCTCATAATCGATCGAGTTGCAGAAGGACCTAGAAAAGTTCAGTTCAGCGCTAATTTAGGTTTGGTAAAACTTAGTAATAAATGATTCTAGTAAAACTGAGCACGACGAGCGGATTGACATTTATGCAAACTCTGATATGAAACCTGTGATGAGCTTGGGATTAGAAGATGACGACTTTTGGAATGGTCGAAAAAATGCAAGCAGGTTTGGAGACTTTTGCATCTTATGGAAGCGGTTGGGTTTTGCAACACGTAATTCAAGTTTTTGTTTAACTTGCAAAGTTTTCACCAATCCGTGGGTCATCTTATATTGACTTGCCTTTTTGAATGTCCCAGAATTTGATAAACATCAGAAATCACGAAGATAATAATTGCTTCGAACTTTGCTTTACCGCTGCTTATAGTCTGAAGCATGGTGTTGACCTACTTCTAACTGATCAACAAAAAGCGAACCCAGCAGCTGAGCGGACACAACCTGATACTTACACTGCTGAAAGTGCACACAAAGCTCAAGGTAATTTTGATTCACCCATGAGTTTCGCTTCAATTGGAAAATTTGAACAACTTAACGACGTGCGGGTAAATGTGTTCCAGTACCACAAGTCCATCGCGATCATCAACCCGAGTTGTACAAAAACACGAAGCTTGTGGGTATTCATTGGCTGTAATTGAACACGGAAATTCACAGCCCTTCTTCTTTGACTATGACAGCTCTGATCAATGCATGAAAAAGTTTCTCAATCAGTTGCATCAATTGGCGAGAAAAATATATGATGAAAAGCGAAGCTTTCCTCAATTTCTAGAAAGCCAAGAATCGTTGAACAAAGAAAACACATCAACATATTGAATTTGCTGTATACATTTTACCAATGAGCACGAAAAATGTCTTGACCGATGCCATTTTTCTGGAAAATTTCTGGGATGGGCACATGAAAAATGCAACCTCGCCAGACGAACTGTAAATTTCACATCAGTCATTGGACATAACATCAACAACTATGACCTTCACCACATTTGTCTCGCATTGCATGAATGCGAGTCAATAAGTCCAATGAGTGTTATACCTAGCACCGACGAAAAATATATATCGTTAAGCATTGGAGTCCTAATTAAAACTATAAAAAGGAAGAACGGATCTGATCAAAAAGTTTTTGAATATCTCAGATTCAGTGAGTCATGCAAGTTTTTGAATTCTTCCCTGCAAAAATTGGCTGATAATCTACCAGCGGAAAAAATGTCAATTTTGAACAAGTATTTTGCAAACGAGACGGAGGAGCAACGGTGTCCGATACGACAAAAAGGTTTCGACCCTTATTCATACATGACCAAAAGAGAAAAATTTGCAGAAAAAGAACTGCCTCCTTTGCAAAATTGGTCCGATGTTTTGAATGGAGGAAAACATGCAGTTTCACAAGCGGATCTGGTACATGTAAGGAAAGTTTTTAGAGTGTTCAAATGTCAGAACTTGGAGGATTATCACAACTTGTATCTCGTGTGATACACTCCTTCTTGCTTGCTTCTTTGAAGAATTTCGACAAATTAGTCACCAAACTTATGGCCTGGACTGTGCGCACCATTTTAGTGCTTCAAACTTAGCTGGAGACGCCTTGAAACGTATCTGCAAAGACTCGAATGTTCAGCTCTTATCAGACCGCAGGCATTTCGAAATGGTCGAGAATATGATGAGAGGTGGTACTGCATCCGTGTTCAATAGTCGCTTTTTCAAAGCCAACAGCAAAGAATGCCCCGACTTCAACCCAGATCAACCTAGCACCAACGGGTTTATGATCGATGCAAAAAACCTCTATGGCGGCGTCATGCAAACGGAGAAATTACCGGTGCGTAACTTTGAGTTAATAGAGCATATAGAAGACGAGGTGATTGTGAACCAAATCCTCAACATGACTGAAGACTCTTTGATTGGATTTATATTGGAAGTTGATCTCGAGTACCCAGAAGAACTGCATGACAATCATCAAGATTACCCTTTAGCTCCTACTAAAGAAAGTGTACCCCAGGATTGGTTGAGTCCCTACCAAACAAATTTACTCGAGCAGATGAAAAATCAAGAGATTGCAAGACGTTCAATTGGAAAGACCAAAAAGTTACTGCAGACGCTGCATGGCAAGTCAAACTATACAATTCATTACAAACTATTGCAATTGTTTGTTAGGTTGGGACTTAACGTAAAAAAAGTGCACCGTGTGCTGAAGTTTGAACAAGAAGCATGGTTAGAACCATACATCACACTGAACACGACAACAAGCTAGAAATAAATTTGAAGAGGATTTGTACAAACTACTGAACAATTGTGCTTATGGGAAAACATGCGAATCGAAGCGCAAACGGATGCTTGTTCGGATAGTTAGAGATTATCATGCAGCTTTGCGAGAAATTAGTGCATTCGAATTTAAATCCTACAAAATCATTGGAGAAAACTTGGCAGCGTTCACTTCGAATCCAACAAAAATCTATTGGGATGTTCCCAACAATTGTGGGAGCTAGTGTTCTTGAGTTAGCAAAGTTTCACATGTATAAATTTCATTACGATATAATGAAACCAAATTTTGAATGTCAACTACTGTATTCTGATACAGACAGTCTACTGTACCAAGTCAAAAGTGAAGATTTATACCGCGAAATTTCCGAAAAAAGGAACATTTTGAATGAACTTGACTTGCCAAATTACCCGAAGAACCACACTCTCTAAGACCCGAGAAACAAAATAGTTGTTTTAAAATTCAAGGATGAGTTTCCAGGAGACATTATAACCGAGTTTATATCCCTCAAACCCAAGCTTTATTCCATTTTGTCTAGAGGTAATTAATTTCTATTTGCCTTATTTGTGGGCACGAATTTCAAAAAATTTTGATTTTTTGTGGAATTTTTCTTTTCGGAAGGCAATTTTTATTTGTGGGCGAAAAAATGTAATTTTATCAAAAAAAAAAAAAATTGGAAAAACTTTTTAGGCGAAAAAGTATAAATTTTTTTGAAAATTTTTTTTGTGGGCGATTTTTTTTTGGGGGCGAACTTTTTTCTGTGGCCCAATTTAAAAAAAAAATTGGTCGGCGAAAATTTTTTTGGAAAAATTTTTTGTCGGCAAAATTTTTTTTTTTTTTTAAATTTTTTTGTCGGAGAATTTTTTTTTGTGTTGATCGATTGTTGATTTTTTTAAGGTCACACCTGGCCTTCATGTCATTTTTTTGTTGCACCTGGCCTTCAAGTTAACATGATGTAGCTCTAAAAAAAACACAAAATCGCAGATTGCATTTGGTTTTTTTTTACCACCACACATTAAAGATCATCAAAAAATTGATTAGTAATCATATAATTATATATTTAGACTGCAGAAAGTTATCGGCAAAAGGTGTATCAAAAGCTGCACAGAAGATGTTGAGTCCGAAAAAAGGAACATTTTGAATGAACTTGACTTGCCAAATTACCCGAAGAACCACGCTCTCTAAGACCCGAGAAACAAAATAGTTGTTTTAAAATTCAAGGATGAGTTTCCAGGAGACATTATAACCGAGTTTATATCCCTCAAACCCAAGCTTTATTCCATTTTGTCTAGAGGTAATTAATTTTTATTTGCCTTATTTGTGAGCACGAATTTCAAAAAATTTTGAATTTTTGTGGAATTTTTTTTTTCGGAAGGCAATTTTTATTTGTGGGCGAAAAAATATAATTTTATCAAAAAAAAATTGGAAAAACTTTTTAGGCGAAAAAGTATAAATTTTTTTGAAAATTTTTTTTGTGGGCAATTTTTTTTTGGGGCGAACTTTTTCTGCGGCCCAATTTAAAAAAAAAATTGGTCAGCGAAAATTTTTTTGGAAAAATTTTTTGTCGGCAAAAAATTTTTTTTTTTTTAAATTTTTTTGTCGGAGAATTTTTTTTTGTGTTGGTCGATTGTTGATTTTTTTTAATGATGACTTTTTTTAAGGTCACACCTGGCCTTCATGTCATTTTTTTGTTGCACCTGGCCTTCAAGTTAACATGATGTAGCTCTAAAAAACACAAAATCGCATATTGCATTTGGTTTTTTTTTACCACCACACATTAAAGATCATCAAAAAATTGATTAGTAATCATATAATTATATATTTAGACTGCAGAAAGTTATCGGCAAAAGGTGTATCAAAAGCTGCACAGACGATGTTGAGTCATCAGCGATATCGAGACACCTTGACCTCTGGCTCGTTATTCAAAACTGAAAACAGTCGAATCGCATCCGAGTCACACAATCTGCAAACTGTGAAATCGACGAAAACATCGTTATTAGCTTTTGATGACAAACGCTACATCCTCGATGATGGTCAGCAGACTCTTCCCTACGGTCACAAAAACATCGTGGGTCAAACTGTGTTTGGCATTGATGATAGTGATGACAACACAGCCGCTGTTAATTCTGACCCAACTGACAATGACGATTTGGAAAAATGGATGCCATTTTTTGAAGATCGTCAACAGCCAGTGTCGTGGGATTGTGACGATTTCCTAGATGGGGTGTCTGAAGAATTCGCTAACACTCAAAACGTTGATTGGGACCATCCGGAAATTGATGATGAATACTCTGAGGATAGTTTTGCTGTTGAGAACACACATCGCTGGCTTCGACAACTGATGGACCAGGTCAATAGCAGTTGGCAAACTCTAGACCCCGGTCTGATTCGGGCAGCAGAAACCAACGGCAGTGATATTGATAGCGGGGATATCACGGATCTGGAGGCCAATACTTCCGACGAGGACGAGTCGTCATTCTTCAACGATTCGTTTATGAAGCATTTGAAGTAGAAGAACCACGGTCAAAAAATCGACGAATAGATTAAAACACAAAAAACACCACATTAACTTTTGTATAGTAAATAAAATTCAGTTATTTAATATGAGAATTGCCTGTACATAAAATTTGACCTACCGCTATTCCGTGTTTAGTGTGTATTTAAGTGCGAGATTTTGTTCAGTTTTGGAACTCAGTTAATCTGGGATAAAAACAATTTCATTTAAGCGATAGTCTCTTTAGCATACTTTTGTATGTATTTGAATAAATTTGAGTTTGAATCAAAGTTTTAAGAAGAATTGAGCAAACAGTCTATAGCGCAGTTAAACACTCCAGCTGGTTTCAGAACGAAGATTTGGCAAATCCTTTCCCGCACCAAACATGTAACCACAACGTTCAGTGGGAATACTCAATAATATACCGAAGTTTTACATGAAGACTATTAGGTACAAAATTATACATGGTGACAATTAGGATTATTACATGGTGACCGTTAGGTATAAAATTATACATGATGACAATTAGGATTATTACATAGTGACCATTAGGTAAAAAATTATACATGGTGACAATTAGGATTATTACAGTGACCATTGCTGATCATTTAATACATGGTGACAATTAAGATTATTACATAGTGACCATTGCAGATAATTTAATACATGGTGACCATTATGATTTATACCTAATGGTCATCCATGTATGACAAACCCCCCCCCCCAATCCTAACGCACTATATGCATACTACTGACGCTGAAATTATTCAAAATAAAAGTAAAAATCAAAGATAGGACACGACACGTGATAGCTCTCGGCAGATCTCAAACATGTTTCATTATTGGAATCTCATCAATCAAACGAGCTTAATAGATACGCTTAAGAAAATTTCCCGCTTTTGCACAACGTTTCCGAAAAATCCAAAAGCGACCGACATTGACTGCGATAGAGGAAGATGATGTCACCGGAGAAACAGCGAACTTCCCGAATCAAAAAAGTCTGATTGAACAGCTTTAAAAAGTAATAACTCATTAGATAAAGATATTAGAAATATTCAGAACAACTGAAGTCCTGAATTGAATGTCAATTTGATGCCCACGCCTCAATTTGACCGCTAAGTAATTAGGATAGGTTACAATTAAGAAAGACTACTGTTAAATACAAGATTAGCTCAGATTATCGGGTCCTCTTGGTATTTATTAGTAAAACTGGTGCAACCAGGGACACCTATCGATATTAGGCCTTATAGATTTTTTAATACAAAGTGCCTTATCTGCCTCGTTAGTTTTTAAATTCAACTTGTTGCCATGGAAAATTACACGATGTTCAGACAATTCGGTCACAGACAATTCAGCTAATTTCAAACTCAGATACTTCAGTCAAAATGAGTGATACAATTCGGCCAAAGACAATTCAGACCGATTTAAAGTTTGAAAACGTGCGTGCAAAAACTTTTCACACGCGGAAAAACATCAAAGCTTTCATTAGACGACTTATAAATAATTCCTTTCAAATGCACATAAAACAAATAAAATTAACAGAAAAAAGTACCTAAACATAATATAACTTTATGCAACTCATTATGTTTCCAATTTTAGAATCGTAACTACGCAAAAATCAAACTCAACAAAAAACTGACCAATATTTGAAAGTTAACCAATTTACGCGAAAGTAGACCCGAGATTGGGAGTTTTACAGGCGGTCAAAAAGGATATCGGTTTAAGGGTTGATCACCGCTACCACCTACTGGCCACACAGTTACCCTGATATTCTTATCATGCCTTAGGCGGGGGAGGGTGCAACCGCCTATTAGTAATTTGGGTAGTTAGTTGAAACTAATTAGAAACTTAAACTTCTTTAAAAAATAAACTAATTGCGATTAAAATATTGTCCAACCAGAAACCAGTAACGCGTTTAACGCCTACTTTTTGCAGTGAGATTATCCATTTACACAATTAACATTGATTAATATTCATTAGTAACTAGCTTGAACAACTGATTGATTAATATCTGAATCATTCTAAATCTTTCACTTTAAGCAAAAATTGACGTAAAATGAAATTCGTAACACCTGAACGCGGAAAAACTTTTTGGCTGCTTAGAGCAATTTGGAAAAAAAAGTAGTCATTGATTTTGAAGCCGCTGTTCGCAACGCCATAAGGAAAATGTAGCCTGATACAGAAAGTCAATTCTGTTTCTTCCATGTAGGCCAGGCAGTCTGGCGCAAGTACAAGGACGATGATGGGTTTCGACTGATTGTCAAAAAAATTATTTGCTTGGCATTCGTTCTTGTTGACGACGATATTTTCGCGTTTGAGGCTCTCCGAAAAGAGGATCTCTCAGAGGAATTTCAGAGTCTATCGGACTATTTTGAAGACACCCAAATTGGTGCCTGTCGAGGGAATAGACGCGTCAAACCAAAGTTTGACATTGGCGATTGGAACGTTTTCAATCGAGTGCTCAGCGGTGAACCTCGTACGAACAACGCATTGGACGCATGGAATGGCAGCTTCAATAAATTCGTGTCGACAAAGCACACCGCCCTCCCCACGCAGATTACACGTTTCAAAGACGCGCAAAAAAATGCCGAAATAAATGTAGAGACTGATGTCCGGTGATATTATTAGAAAATCGAGGCCCAAGTATTCACTGGCCAATGAGAAACTCGTTCAAAACGCAAAAAACTACAATCAAGACCATAAACAGAAGTATTTAAATTTTTGTACCTTCAATGTACATATATCTTAAAACTTTATGCACAGCAAGTTTGTTTTGATCTTTGAAATTTGTTATTTGATGTTCCACATTTCTTTGTTAAAATTTTGAAAGCCTTCTGACTCTAATCAATTGTCTGTGGCTGAATTGTCTCTGCGCCATTTACACAAGAATCAGCGATGAATTCTTGAAACTCCACGAACGATAGACACTCTCGATTTTTTATTTGACAAGATCAGGAGCAGCAAGAATTGCTCACAAAATAGAAGAAAGTTTAATTTCCAGTTCTTTTTTGTATAAATGATAAAAGTTTCCGATCCAGGAGTTTTGCAATGATGTTCGTTTTAAGTATGATGCAAATGAAAAAAAGTAGATTAAAAACTACAGTGTTTCTCCAAAGACAATTTATGCTCACCGGGCAACAACTGTACATGATCCGAACGCCGTGACAAATATGTCACTTGAGATCAGTTGCCAAAAACACTTACGAAGTGGGCAAGAACAAATTAAAGTCGAGTGACAAGAACAATCCTTCATGACCATGTTCCTGGAGAGAAACATGGGTACATCAGGAAAGCTTGCAGTTGACACTCGAGCCAGTGACATAAGTTCTCACATGATCGTTGACAAGATTTCAGACATCAAAACCTACCCAAATCTAAACCGAATACTCTGAAAAACAGAAGAGAGTGAAAACGAAAAAACAAGTCAGACTGGTTAAAACTCGTGGCACGAACAAACAAGGCTTACCAACAGAGGCGGAAAATGTCTACTAGATTTTAATTCACTACGAACAAAATCTCAATGAAAAAAAAAACAACCTGATTTCAATGTTAGCCTTTATCCGGGAGAGGTTTAGCTGTAGAAAAAAAAGGGGGTTGATTTAAAGTGGAAATCTGCAGAGGATCGAAACTCTCTTGTTTTCTCAACGAGGTTCGACCAAGACAGAGAAATTCTTAAACGAGTTGATCAGTAGATCAGCAGCGGGGCTCCAAAATACTGGTTGGAGACCAAAAACAATTCAGATATGGAATGAGAATAGTTAAATCGTCAAGGCAAAAAAACGCTCGAAAAACTCAAAGCAATAAAGGGATTGAGATATGTGATGAAACTTGAACTCAGTAAATTCAATGAATTTTCGACAAATATTTGATATTTGTACTCGACCTTATGTTCAGAAAACTTTTATCGTCAAATAACTTTGTCTTCTGGTCAACTAAAACACACATGTCAAATTCGTTAATATTTAATAATGTTGAAAGTCAAGTTACCTAAAATGAACAATTATTGCCAAAATGAAAAGCTTTAGCCGAAAGGAGAATCTTAAGCTACTTATTATTAGAAAACAAAAGTAGTGTAAAAAGGAGCTAAAAATATGTAACGATCACTGTAATCACTGTCGTAAATCGAGGGAGTAATTTTATCTTAAATCAGTTGTTCCATTCTTCGAGCCGCGCATTTTCCGAAGCCCTCACTTGATTTCGTCATATCGTAAGCCTCAAACTAAATTAGACTGAGTCAATAGTCTAACATATAACATGGATCATTTAACTTTAGGCCCCCAAACCTTACATGTGTTAAGGGCGGGGGGGGGGGGGGTGTTGCTTCACTAAGCGTTCAGAGGACTTTAAGCCTCCAATTAACTCCTTTAAGCATCCATCTTGAGTTTAAGCCTCCAATTTGTTTGACCGATAGTTTTTTTTAGTGATTTCGGGGAATCAAGAAGCATTAAATTGGAAACTTTTGCCAATTAGCTTTTCGAGCTTCACTTATAACGAGTTTTTTTGCAAATGTTTTCCGAAGCAACATTTCATCTGCTCCCGAGTCATTCCCCGATATCGATACATCAAAAAAGACTCCCTAACCCTTACCATAATTCTCGGAGATGATCACGTCGAAATTTATTAAATAAAAGGGCTTAACTGTGTTTAAAGAAAATGAGTGCAGGAGAAAATGAGCCATTTAAATAGATGAGATTTATGAGGATGCATGCTATCAAACAGATTTCTGAAAATGGCGAAAATTTAATCCCTAATTATTGAATCTCCAATTTTTTTTAATACCGCGGACGAAAACAGTTTCCGACATCAATTTTCCCAGCTCATGGGACAAAACATTATCTTGAATACATTTTTGCAAGCAAAAAACGATAAGGAGCAGTTGGCGTGCAACACAAAAAACTGGCTTACAGTACTTTCAAACTGCTCCCAAAACTTTTATCCAAAATAACACAATTTGCAGTCTTCAAAAACAAAAAAAATCCAGGATTCGTACATAATTTTGTTGCGATTACAAGAACCCAAATAAAAAAAATTGGAAACCGGTTTTTTCTTGAACAACTTTTGACAGATTTTCAAAAAACAACATTTTTAGTGCTGCTGCATTGCAGTTTCACAGGCGCTCGGCCTTGCGGTGTCACTTCAATTAATTCCAGGCAACCTTAGAAAAGCACAAAAGTTTCTCCTCGCCACTGGCTACCGCCAGACCCGAAACATTCGAGAAAGTATTCAGCGATTAAAAAAATTGTCAAAACTACCAGTCGGTTTAATGAAGAGGAACTAACAGAGAATCAAAACAAAGCCATCAAACAGTTGAAAAAGAGTTAATAAACGCAATTCAACAGAAGAAAACACTGACTCGTTTCTTTAAAAAATCTCCACTTTCGAATTTCAAAGAAAAAAATAGTTGCCCTTAAAGCTCATTGAACTTTGAGAACAATTATTGATTGGCGGTTTTTCGAAAAAAAAATTGACTCAATTTGAAACAAAAAACTGGATTAAAAGGTAAAACTTTTATTTCGCAGGGAAACCTGATAAAGAAATTCTATTTTCAAAGTTAGAAGTCGATCACGTTTTTCGTGACCTTTACATTTTGCTGTTCGATTAATGGAGTTTGCCTTCTTTTTAGCAAAAGAAATGAACTGAACTTAAAAAGAAATCAAAAGTCAATTATTCTGAAAAAAAAGGAGTTATCCTGAAAAAAAATCATCGCAACCTATAGAAGAGTCTAACTACGTTCAGACTCTTAATAACCAAAAAAACCCATTATCCTATAAAATACCATATTCTCTCTCAACAACGAACAGCTGCGAGGGATGGCATCGCATTGGGGAAAAGTAAAATGGCCGATTATAACTAATTTTCTAAATTTTTGTTTACAAAAAATTGAAAGGAAAAATACTTCTACTATTTCCTTCAAATCTTACCAAAACGAGGACATTCCTCCAAAACAAGAAAAAAAACATCGAAGAAAGGGAACATAGCTGAACTGAAAAAAATTGTCTGCGTTAAGAAAAATAAACATTGAAAACTTTGTACATTCTTTATTATAAATGATCCATTACGTTATCTAAAACTGTTTGATTTTCGGCACTCCTGAACAGTTTTTCGCCACACTTGTACCGAAACTTGTGCGAAAACTGATCTTTAATTTTATATATAGTTTTCAATAATATAATATATTTCAATTTGAAAAGAAATTGACTGAACATCTCTGTAGTCATTATATCTGCAGGTCAACGTACAAAAGCAGCTTTCAAATTACGGAATAAGAAAACTTTAGACTTAACCTCCCAAAAGCCTCCCAATAAATTATTAAAACTTTGCACGAAAATTACTTCAGCCTATGACTTTAGTACGACTTTCGCTACAGCTTGGACTGTCATGTCAATGCAAGTTACAAGTTAGATAGTACATTTTTCCACAAAAGAATTAAAACATGCCAATTCACTTTTCTTCCTTCTGTTTGGAAAATTATTCTTTCAGACTCGAAATTACCAAACACTTCAAATTTCTAAATAACAAATTTCATTTCAGTAAATTACAAACATTTCTCTAATGTACTTAAGAATATTTCACATTCATTCTTATCAAAAATCAGCGATGGCCTCAGCCTAATTGCAGTTTTTCCGCATCCACCAATTAGGACACCTTTTTGCAGCATATCATTAATTAATTTTCCTCTTAGCTCCTCACTTGGCAAGTCAAATGCAATGAAGGTTCCCATGCCTCTCAGTCGAGAGATCATATTAGGCTTCGATGCCTGCAAATGGTTCAAGCCATCCATCAAAATATTTCCACTTTTCTTCGCTAAATCTAGCAGCGAATCTCTCTTGATAACTTGGACTGTCGTCTTCAGCAAACTGAGTCTTAAAGGATCTCCGACCCATGTGTTGAAAACTCTGTATCCCTGCTTGGGCTCGAAACTCTTCTGGTAATAGAAACCGGCGATATGCATCTTCTTACTGAAGGTTACGAAATCAGGAGGCGTAGGTAGGTTCCATGTTTCGTGCGCCCACATCTGACCAGTGGGGCCCCCGCCTGTTTGGACTTCATCGATTATGAAAGCACAGTTGTGTTCCTTGCAGATCTTCTGAAGTCCCTGGAAGAAGTGTGGAGAGGCGTGGTTGTCACCACCTTCGGCTTGAATAGGCTCCACAATCAGAGCTAATACAAACGGATCAAACTCATTTTACAGTATCTCAAAACGGTTATCCTTAACTGCAGCGATAGATACATCATTCAAAAAAGCATCGATTCTCATAGAACTTCAATCAAAAACGAAAGAACTAGCCACTTAAATGAAATACTTACATTAAAAAAAAACTAAAAAATACTTTAGGCAACAAACTCTGTTTTTAATATTACACTTTGAAAATTTGGAACTAATAATGACATCAAAATTTCAACACGTCGGTAAGAATCATTTGCATTTGATTACCTGCTATGGGTTTCGATGATTTCCATTTATGAAAGGTCTCTTCTACTTTGGCGAGACATTCCTTTTCTATCTTCTCGTTGTCTGCTACGTTTTCCTCTAAAGGGTACTTCAGAATAGGGAAATCTACACATGGCCAGTCGAATGCCGGAACATCTACCTAGAATAGTCTTCGATTAAAATAATTGATTTTTGATGATAATGAATAATTATCGTAGCAAGCAACAATGGTCACGTTAGAAGGCCAGTTAAACTAAAGATAGAAATTCCACTTTACCTTTTATGTTCCTAAATGGTGGAAACGTTTGGATAAATTGACGATTAAATTTGGATTATCAAAATATTAACAAAAACTGAATGTATCAATTTTAAATGTACAGTGAGACGACCTTTCGAAATGAGAATTAGCTAAAAAAGTAAGAGTTACAAAAATAGTCCACCCTACCACTAAGTATGACCCCTGCAGCTATTGGATTTCCAGCTGGCAGTAGTCATCAACCGAAACAAATAAATTCAATGCCTAAAGTAAATTTTATTTTCACACTAAACATCTCGTTGCTCAATTTCGTGACTGATTTTTTTCGCAAACTTAAATGCCCATTTAGAAGCAAAAAATACTCACCTTGTGAATTGGTTTCGTCCTCGTTAGAGATAAAGATCCCAAAGTCCTCCCATGAAACCCACTCTTAAATGACATGGCTGCCAAACTGGGAGATCCAGGGGCCTCATTGTTCATACATGACGTCATGTCTACTTCCACTGGTTCGGATCCTCCTCGCTCGTCGTTTCTGTACTTGAAGAACGCACACTTCAGGGCATTCTCAACTGCACATGTTCCACAGGCCATTTGCTGCACGTGACTGAACCTGCAAAAAATGCAACAAAAACAGATAAACTCTCATTTTTCCCAGAATTAAAAATCAAACTAGAAATGGTAGAACATTTTTCTGTACTCTAAACCGACCCAAATCAAACATAAAAAGACTACAAGCTTAAAAGTTCTCATCAGAAGTATCGTCTACATTGATTACAAAACTTAATTTTTCGTGGTAAAAACTTGATCTTAATTGTCAAAAATTTTCGTGTACAAAATTGCGCGTGTACATCTAATTTGCACATATTTTTGTGAAAAAAACAAACGGTCGTTTGGTTTATATAAAACAATAACATGCCGGGCGGGGTGGGGGACGCGTCTGATATAATATAATGGTAACCCTTTGGGTGCAATGGAGAGGAATGCGTCGTCGACACTGTCGATGAAGTCAGCTGGAGGGAACATGCCGAGTGCTGGTCTGTTCACGCTGGCAGTCACTGCACTCTTACTCTGCACAGCTTCAATTAGTGCTGGGTGGTTGTATCTACACACATGAACAAAACGGGTTTAGGGCAAACATCCGATATGTCAAACATCCACTATATCAAACATCCGAAATCGTAAAATAAGTACATAATATTAATACAAAAAAATTAAAAACAAGACATTGTTTATTTAGCGGTTTTCAAATTAGCCGCTTTTTGGTTTAAAATGACCGGTGAGTACCTTTTGCACGCGTCGCCTCTTCACGGCAATAACCGGTTCTAATTATTGTATTGAGTCTTGCCCTCTGTTGGCAAGCTCGCAACAAGATGGCGCGACTGCAGTTGTCTCTAATAGTTCGAACATAACCTTATCTTTCCAGCGAAGAGTAGATATCGGATCTTTGCCCTACTTTTTGAATAATCTCAGATGCTTGCTCTATTAATGCTGTTTTTCAGATGTTTGCAACACTTACCTGTTTTTCGAATGTTTGACATATCGGATAATCACGAGGTACCGTGGTAACATCCGATGTGCCAAACATCCGAAAAACCAAAAAAGTTTGCAAACACCCAGAAAACAATTTTACTAGGGCCAACACCTGCAATTTTTCAAAAAGTAAGGGAAATATCCGATTTCTACCGTTGGTTTAAAAGATACTGGACTAGCCGAATTAAAACTGACTGCCGCGACCTTACTCCGAGAGTCGGCTGAATTTAAATAGGCTAACTAAACTAAGTATTGCCTTTGAAAGTCTTGCGTCATATTATTATTTAATTATTGCACACAGAGGCGAAGCGGAGCTTCGCACCACTTAGGATACCACACAAACAAAAAACAAACACATAAAAAACAAAAACCATCGAAAAAAAACTTTGGATAATGAAAAAAAAAACGAAGTCTCGATAAAAAACAACTACAGGCCCAAATAAAGCGGGAGGTGCGTGTTTAATATTGAATGAGATTGCTATACGGATGCGGCACGAAAAATGTGATTTCAAAAAATGGACTTTGCATAAAATCTGAGAACTTTTCATCTCAGATTTGATTGAATGAGATTTAAGAAAAAGCAAAAGGTTTCTAAAAAGCGGTCAAAAGTTCTAAAAAATGTTCATAAAGCCATATAAAATCCATAACGTTTTTCTGCAAACCGTTTCAATCCAAAATCGCAGGTATGGCAGGGTAGTTTTCGAGAATATAATTTAAAAAAAATAAAACTGTCAAAAATTTTAAAAAAATTGACTTTTTAGAGGGCGATAAGTTCTTGTGTAAACTTTTTTTTAGTGTCCGCTAAATTGCGGGTCCTGTGAATTGAACCCAAAATCTTAAGTATGGCAGGGTAGTTTTCAAGAATATTCAAAAAGTTTAAAAAAGGTCAAAAAATTAAAGTTGGACTATTCAAGGGGCGATAACTTCCTGTAGAAAACTTTTTGTTAGTGAACGCTAACACAGAGAATTTCGCACTAACTGCTATCTCATTGAACTCACAATATCAGATTTGAGAAGCTAATTTTCGATAAAAACGAAAAGATCCACAAAACGGTCAAAAATAAATTCGAATATTCCGAGGGCCATAACTTTGTGCAAAAAAAATAGACGTAGCCATTTATGCAGGGGAGCTTTTTTAAAACAGCTCTATCCCTTGAACTTTGAGAGAGATAGTTTTCGAGAAAACGAAAAAATCCAATTATGAGACAAATATTCTCTCATATTTTTATAGAGCTGTAGACAGGGGGGTCAAGTAAAAAAATAGGGGAGTATTCAGGCACACTGTGAATAAGCGGTCTTTCAATTGATACTCCTTTTTTTGAAAATCAGAAGTTTCTGAAAAAAACTAAAATTTTTACAACAAGTAAAAAAAATCCAAAACGAAAAAATTAAATTTCAACAAACAGATTGGTGAACATACAAACAAACAATTTGAAAAGTACGGAGGGGACTGCTAAAATTGCGTTGATCTTGAAACGTCCCAAAAATAGGTCATTAAGCCGATGACAAGATAGGCCGAAATATATTTGGCGCAGGAATTTTTTAAGCGAAACAAAAAAACCAAGAAGGAAATAGAAAGTCAAGATAAGTAAAATTACAAAACGTAGGCGTAATTGAAACACTAAAAACAAATAATTTGAATACATAATGAAACAAGTTATAAATGAGTCCAGACGAGTCCTGTGGACAAAATTGTTTACGGGAAAAAGAGTCTAGTACCCGCTTGCAATACCCTTACATATCGCAAGGGTAATAAAATCGGATGTTTGACATATCAGATGTTCGCACTAGACACTTACACGGTGCCTGAACAAAACATTTATTATGCCAGAACGAAAACAAAGAAAAGAATTCAACCTGTAGTTGAGTTTCTATTCTAATGTGGACGCAACAAAGTCGAAAGAAAACAGCTATAAAACTGATAATTGCATCTCTAAAATACAGTCACTGAATAAAAAGCATAGACGTCACACTTTCGGAATAAAGGAGTACATTTGTTTAATTGCTTTCAGGTTTTTTTTTTCAAGAATTCAAAGCCCAGCTTTTCATTATTGCTTTTTCGAAGGACTCAACTATCATACTTTCCTTTCGACTAAATTTGTACTAAAACATCAATATGGATTTATAAATAGTTCCGCTACAAAATCAATATCAATTTGATCTTTTGAAGGGCTAGTTTGCAAATACATGAACCAAGCCGTACAATTACCACGTTTTAAACTGTTTCATGTTTACCTATTATAATATCTCCTGAGAATTATTCAACGTACCCTATCGGAATAGACGATATCTGAGTGAATGCGTCCAGGATACGATTTCCATCTACGTCCACGATATAATTCCCCTGCGACTTCTCATAGTCCACGAAGAAATTGACAGCCTCTGTGTTCTGAATGGTCCCTAGTTTTTCCTTCATCTGTTGCGACTTGGGCCCTGGAACTGATGACGTTACGAGTTTTGGTATGGCTGCTGCTGAACTCAGTCTTATAGACGGTAACATCAGTTTTGGAACTATGTTACGAAGAGCCATCACTGACAAGTTCCACGTTTATTATTAGTAATACTGAACTAGTAACTATAATATAATATCTGAAATATAAGAAACCTTGCATTTGGTACCCTGGGGTTAATGAACTGATATTGAGCGCGGTCGAAATTGTTCTCTTCGAGAGCAAATAACTAGGCTAGAATCAAAGTGATACTGGTGGTTTTCTATCGTCGAAAGGCATATAGCTGAGCATGATTCTACCAGAGTTTCAATAGGCGTTTTCTCTCCCAGTAGCACCCATTTTGACGATGATACGCTAAAAACTTTCAACTCTTCTTAACGATTTCGAGCTCGTAAAAGCCTCAAACTCGATTTCGCCGATAAAACAATTTTCACTTAGCAATAGCCTAAGCTTCGAAGTCTCTCCCTCAAGATGTTCAGTGACCCTCCTCTACCGTTTCAAGAACTAAAAACAAAACTCCTCAAGTTGAAATACAGAACACATTTTTACACTGACAAAAACCCACAAACCTAGGATTCAATTTACACTCATTTCAGAAGTAAGACCTACACTGTAAAATCCATGCACCTCAAGTAAAGCAGTGTAGCTCGGCACTAAAAACCATTTCAGGCACAAACTAAAGCTTAAGCAGGGGAACGCTGTTAACCACGCACAGAGTGATGTAAGACGCTTCGGCGATTATCGCCAGCACTTATAGCCAGCTAGACATGTAGCCAGCGCTTCATCAACCCAAAGACTAAAACTGTTGAAAATGCCGCCCTCCGAATTGTAACTAGGTACACAAAAATTATTAACATCGACCATTTACATACTGCACGCCAAATCTTTCCCAGAGCCAACTACACACCCTACTCTACTCCTATCTCGATATTACACCAGTCGCCAATTCACAAACCATCCTGGAAGAATGATAGTCGAAACAACAGATCTTCCCAGACAAACCTACATTCCGTTAAAAATCGTAAAACTGCTCATTTGACTGATGTGGTGGAGCCCCATTACACTCTGGTATCTCCAATACTCAACTCCACCTCAACAGATTTGATCCGAATCTACACAATTTAAGTCCGAAGTACTTATACATCCCACAAAAATTAAATAACCTCTTATAATTTCAACAAAATCTACTATACTTACTTCTCTTTTACTCCAATCCAATCGAGGCTGCTGCTGGCCAGTTTGGCTCAACGTCAACAGTGACTTACAGCTTTGGCTATGAAAGCTAAGCATTTCCCTCTGAGATAATCAGCAGATACAGGATAGACGAAAAGAGACAACGCCTTCATAGCTGGGCTAATACATTTCCATTCTTGACTATACGCCATACTGAATCAGAATCCCTTGACGTCTCAGTTACTGGAATCAGTGATCCCCTCTACCCATAGAGCCGCGCCGAACGCCACAGTGTTAGACCGGAGCGATCGATACGATTCAACTAAAAGTTTTCCGCTTGAAGTAACAACGGAATAACCAAACAAACACATTTCCGGACACGGAAGTGATGCACCAAAGCAGAGAACCTTGGACATTTCGAAACGATGATTTGCCGATAATACAATCAGGAAGCGCTGGTCTTCAGCGACGCAATTAAAAAAACATGGATACACTAAATAAACAAACCGAACACACATTTACTAATTCTAGCCAACTGAAATGATCATCATAGCTACAACGCGGGCGTGAACAGAGTTTTAGATGCTCCACTTTTGAGAAGATTACGACCACGCACAAAGTACGTTTAAAAAACGTATTATTCATACATAAGGTACGTATCTATTGAGTCATCATTTACTGCGTACAGCAAGGAGGTCATTTATTTTTTCGTAAGAAGTGTGCCTCGTTTGATTCGGAAACTCTTGCATCATTAGTTAATTTTTTTGATTTTCCACAAAACGTTGTTTTATGGCAATTTGTACAAAGATTTGGACAAAATTTTGCGTGATCTTACTAATCAAAGCATCAGCCAATAGTCAGCTGGATTAGGACAAATGAATGCAAGAAAACAAAAAAAATGACTGCCTTGTTTTTAGAATTTTTAACCAAAAAATATATGGCAATAACCTTCTTATAAATTCACGTACACTTTATGATAGATAAAAATTTCGTTATTACCCTGGGAAATCTGCAAAATAAAATCATTTTCGAAATAAACGTCGATCACTTTTTTGTCTTTTACACGTCTGCTGTTCGATATTAACAAAGCAAATGAAATGAACTTCAAAAGAATTCAAAAGTCAAATCAAGAAAATTCAAATTTGAACTTGAGAAAATTTTAAGACTTTTCCTGATAAAAAACAAAGGAGAAGAAGGATAGCTGTTTACTGTGCAAGTTTCACAGAACGTTCCGACCATCGATTTAAAAATACAAAAAAAAAAGTTTTTCCGAGAACTTAGACATATTCGACAGTTATATCAAAATGGGCAAATTGGAAAACAGTTTTTGTAGAAAAATGAATAGAAAAATGAAATTTTTTGCAAAGTCTTTTTTGGAAGTTTTTCATTCCCAAAAATCGCGCAAAGAAACTTCAAAAACCTACTTTTCCCGAGTGAAATGAAGTTTTCACGGTATAAATTAGGCATAAATAAACTCTTTTAAGCCTGCTCGCTCAACTGCTTCGCTCTAAATTGGACCAAAAATTTCAATCGGGTTTTCCTCGACATTGAAAAACCTTTTTCAAATCTTTTTACAAGGTCATTTCAATCACGACTGAAATGGCTTTTTTATGATATATTACTCGACACTTTCCAAAAATTATTTTGGGTATCTGATTTTGCGTGGAAAACAAAAAAAACTAAAACACACCCGAATACAAAATTCCTCTTCATTTTCAAGGGTCAGAACAATCGCCAAGACTATATAAGTGTATATTAGCACTTAAAGGGCTAAAGAAAAAACTTCAGCCAGTTTCATAGCGTTTGGGAATTGTTGCAATTGCGCTACGCAAATACTTAATTTGACATATTTATGTACCATCAGGGGTGTACCATCACCGCATTTTAGTGGGGTGTAAAAACATTTGGCTGTATTAATTACGACGAAAATCATTCGCTACTAACTTCAAGTAACTCGCGTCTCTGTTTTCTTTAAGTGGGTCTAAAAACAAAAATGACAGACCAATTTTTCTCGACACACTAAACCTTCCTCCATAAGTTTTATACCGGATCGAATTACAATCGACAAGGCTTTAAACTGAGGTACCCCTTGACCCAATCTAACCCCCATTGGCACACAGAGGCAAAGCTGAGCTAAACAAAATGAGGCCACTAACCCGATATAATATAGGCCGATCTCTATTACGCCCAAAAAAGGAAAATAAAAAAAGAAGAAAAATTCAAAAAATTTAAGACTAATAAGAAGTTATTAAGTCCCCTCACCCTCAAAACACAGACACGCACACACGAAAATTTTTCGCTAGCCCAAGGAGGCAATATGAAGCCAATAAGTCGATATATTATAGGCCGAAACCTATCAAGCCGAAATAAAGGAAGAAAAAACAAAAGACGAAAAAAAATGTTTTGAAAAACTCTTCTATTAAAAATTTTAGCATTTTGTGAGATCCAGATATGAGCATAAAAAAATGTTTCCATTGAAACGACTCGAAATAAGGCCACTAAGCAAATAAAAACGCCAAAATCAATTGGGCAGAATGAAATTTTTTAACAAAAAAAAAGAAATATACGGAAAAAATATATATATACAAGTCACGTAAGGTACGTATCTATTGAGTCATCATTTACTGCGTACAGCAAGGAGGTCATTTATTTTTTCGTACGCAGTGTGCCTCGGTTGATTCGGAAACTCTTGCATCATTAGTTAATTTTTTTGATTTTCCACAAAACGTTGTTTTATGGCAATTTGTACAAAGATTTGGACAAAATTTTGCGTGATCTTACTAATCAAAGCATCAGCCAATAGTCAGCTGGATAATTTTCGAAACTAAAGGACGATCACTTTTTTGTCTTCTACACGTTTGCTGTTCGATATTAACAAAGCAAATGAAATGAACTTCAAAAAAATTCAAAAGTCAAATCAAGAAAATTCGAATTTGAGCTTGAGAAAATTTTGTGAGATACAGATATGAGCATGAAAAGTATGTTTCTATTGAAACAACTCGAAATAAGGTCATTAAGCAAATAAATCCGCCGAAATGATTTGGGCAGAATGAAATTTTTTAACAAAAAAAAAGAAATATACAAAAAAAAAAGAATATACAAGTCAAGTTTAGTAAAATTACAAACAGCAGAAGTAAACCAGAACACTAAAAGCTAAATTAATGAAAGGAAAAACTTTCAAAAAAACAATTCTACAATATGGCAACTAAGCCGACAAAACATAAGCAGACAATAATAGGTTCTACAATTTTTCTGTAGGTTCAACAATTTTTTTTGAAACGGACTATTTCCCAAAAACAGTTCCTATCAGATTCGAACCCAGGGCCTTTGACGTCCAAAAACAAGTCCTGCCAGATTCGAAGCCAGGATCTTTGGCATCTCAGGCGTTTTTGTCACCTCCAAAACAAGTGTTCTGTAGACGCTTAGAAATTTGAACTCATTATGATCCAAGATACAAATTGATCCAAGTGATTCTGTTAAACAAGTTGTTAACCCAACAAAAAGAATATATTCAAAAGTCTATAATCAAAAAGGCTATTGATAACGCATGCTAATTGCAAGGGTAAAAAGGTCTTTAAAACGCCTGTGGATACTGAAAAATTAACTCGAAATTTTCAATCAACTAACTTTTCTGACGCCGCCAAATGGGATCCTCGAAGAGAAAGAAGAGAGACTGACTTATGCTGAATCTAGCTTTTCGCACAAAATTTTACTCCGTTTTGCCGTCACCTACTTGTTTTTTCAAAAAAAAAAAAAACTGCAACCAAGTACCATCAAACACTTACGACGCTGTCTCTCTTAGATGCTCTACTTTTGAGAAGATTACGACCACGCTTAAAGTACGTATAAAATACGTATTATTCACGCATAAGGTACGTATCTATTGAGTCATCATTTACTGCGTACAGCATGGAGGTCATTTATTTTTTCGTAAGAAGTGTGCCTCGTTTGATTGGGAAACTCTTGCATCATTAGTTAATTTTTTTGAATTTCCACAAAACGTTGTTTTATGGCAATTTGTAGAAAGATGTGGACAAAATTTTGCGTGATCTTACTAATCAAAGCATCAGCCAATAGTCAGCTGGATTAGGACAAATGAATGCATGAAAACAAAAAAATGACAGCCTTGTTTTAGAATTTTTAACCAAAAAATATATGGCAATAACCTTCTTATAAATTCACGAACATTTTATGATAGATAAAAATTTCGTTATTAACCTGGGAAATCTGCAAAATAAAATCATTTTCAAAACTAAAGGACGATCATCACTTTTTTGTCTTCTACACGTTTGCTGTTCGATATTAACAAAGCAAATGAAATGAACTTCAAAAAAATTCATAAGTCAAATCAAGAAAATTCGAATTTGAGCTTGAGAAAATTTTGTGAGATCCAGATATGAGCATGAAAAGTATGTTTCTATTGAAACAACTCGAAATAAGGTCATTAAGCAAATAAATCCGCCGAAATCATTTGGGCAGAATGAAATTTTTTAACAAAAAAAAAGAAATATACAAAAAAAAAAGAATATACAAGTCAAGTTTAGTAAAATTACAAACAGCAGAAGTAAATCAGAACAATAAAAGCAAATTTAATGCAAGGAAAACCTTTCAAAAACACAATTCTACAATGTGGCAATTAAGCAGACAAAACATAAGCAGACAATAATAGGTTCTACAAATTTTCTGTATGTTCAACAACAATTTTTTTTGAAACGGACTATTTCCCAAAAAACAGTTCCAATCAGACTCGAACCCAGGGCCTTTGACGTCCAAAAACAAGTCCTGCCAGATTCAAATCCAAGATCATTGGCATCTTAGGCGTTTTTGTCACCTCCAAAGCAAGTGTTCTGTAGACGCTTCGAAATTTGAACTCATTATGATCCAAGATACAAATTGATCCAAGTGATTCTGTTAAACAAGTTGTTAACCCAACAAAAAGAATATATTCAAAAGTCTATAATCAAAAAGGCTATTGATAACGCATGCTAATTGCAAGGGTAAAAAGGTCTTTAAAACGCCTGTGGATACTGAAAAATTAACTCGAAATTTTCAATCAACTAACTTTTCTGACGCCGCCAAATGGGATCCTCGAAGAGGAAGAGAGACTGACTTATGCTGAATCTAGCTTTTCGCACAAAATTTTACTCCGTTTTGCCGTCACCTACTTGTTTTTTCAAAAAAAAAACAGCAACCAAGTACCATCAAACACTTACGACGCTGTCTCTCTTAGATGCTCTACTTTTGAGAAGATTACGACCACGCTTAAAGTACGTATAAAATACGTATTATTCACGCATAAGGTACGTATCTATTGAGTCATCATTTACTGCGTACAGCAAGGAGGTCATTTATTTTTTCGTACGAAGTGTGCCTCGGTTGATTCGGAAACTCTTGCATCATTAGTTAATTTTTTCGAATTTCCACAAAACGTTGTTTTATGACAATTTGTACAAAGATTTGGACAAAATTTTGCGTGATCTTACCAATCAAAGCATCAGCCAATAGTCAGCTGGATTAGGACAAAAGAATGCATGAAAACAAAAAAAAATGACTGACTTGTTTTAAGAATTTTTAACCAAAAAATATATGGCAATAACCTTATAAATTCACGAACATTTTATGATAGATAAAAATTTCGTTATTACCCTGGGAAATCTGCAAAATAAAATCATTTTCGAAATAAACGTCGATCACTTTTTTGTCTTTTACACGTCTGCTGTTCGATATTAACAAAGCAAATGAAATGAACTTCAAAAGAATTCAAAAGTCAAATCAAGAAAATTCAAATTTGAACTTGAGAAAATTTTAAGACTTTTCCTGATAAAAAACAAAGGAGAAGAAGGATAGCTGTTTACTGTGCAAGTTTCACAGAACGTTCCGACCATCGATTTAAAAATACAAAAAAAAAAGTTTTTCCGAGAACTTAGACATATTCGACAGTTATATCAAAATGGGCAAATTGGAAAACAGTTTTTGTAGAAAAATGAATAGAAAAATGAAATTTTTTGCAAAGTCTTTTTTGGAAGTTTTTCATTCCCAAAAATCGCGCAAAGAAACTTCAAAAACCTACTTTTCCCGAGTGAAATGAAGTTTTCACGGTATAAATTAGGCATAAATAAACTCTTTTAAGCCTGCTCGCTCAACTGCTTCGCTCTAAATTGGACCAAAAATTTCAATCGGGTTTTCCTCGACATTGAAAAACCTTTTTCAAATCTTTTTACAAGGTCATTTCAATCACGACTGAAATGGCTTTTTTATGATATATTACTCGACACTTTCCAAAAATTATTTTGGGTATCTGATTTTGCGTGGAAAACAAAAAAAACTAAAACACACCCGAATACAAAATTCCTCTTCATTTTCAAGGGTCAGAACAATCGCCAAGACTATATAAGTGTATATTAGCACTTAAAGGGCTAAAGAAAAAACTTCAGCCAGTTTCATAGCGTTTGGGAATTGTTGCAATTGCGCTACGCAAATACTTAATTTGACATATTTATGTACCATCAGGGGTGTACCATCACCGCATTTTAGTGGGGTGTAAAAACATTTGGCTGTATTAATTACGACGAAAATCATTCGCTACTAACTTCAAGTAACTCGCGTCTCTGTTTTCTTTAAGTGGGTCTAAAAACAAAAATGACAGACCAATTTTTCTCGACACACTAAACCTTCCTCCATAAGTTTTATACCGGATCGAATTACAATCGACAAGGCTTTAAACTGAGGTACCCCTTGACCCAATCTAACCCCCATTGGCACACAGAGGCAAAGCTGAGCTAAACAAAATGAGGCCACTAACCCGATATAATATAGGCCGATCTCTATTACGCCCAAAAAAGGAAAATAAAAAAAGAAGAAAAATTCAAAAAATTTAAGACTAATAAGAAGTTATTAAGTCCCCTCACCCTCAAAACACAGACACGCACACACGAAAATTTTTCGCTAGCCGAAGGAGGCAATATGAAGCCAATAAGTCGATATATTATAGGCCGAAACCTATCAAGCCGAAATAAAGGAAGAAAAAACAAAAGACGAAAAAAAATGTTTTGAAAAACTCTTCTATTAAAAATTTTAGCATTTTGTGAGATCCAGATATGAGCATAAAAAAATGTTTCCATTGAAACGACTCGAAATAAGGCCACTAAGCAAATAAAAACGCCAAAATCAATTGGGCAGAATGAAATTTTTTAACAAAAAAAAAGAAATATACGAAAAAAATATATATATACAAGTCAAGTTTAATGAAATTACAAACAGCAGAAGTAAACCAGAACACTAAAGGCAAATTTATTGCAAGAAAAAACTTTCAAAAAAAATTCTACAATATGGCAACTAAGCCGACAAAACATAAGCAGACAATAATAGGTTCCACAATTTTTCTTGAGGTTCAACATTTTTTTTTGAAACGGACTATTTCCCAAAAAACAGTTCCTATCAGATTCGAACCCAGGACCTTTGACGTCCAAAAACAAGTCCTGCCAGATTCGAACCCAGGACCTTTGGCATCTCGGGCGTTTTTGTCACCTCTAAAACAAGTGTTCTGTAGACGCTTAGAAATTTGAACTCATTATGATCCAAGATACAAATTGATCCAAGTGATTCTGTAAAACAAGTTGTTAACCCGACAAAAAGTATATATTCAAAAGTCTACATTCGAAAAGGCTATTGATAACGCATGCTAATTGCAAGGGTAAAAAGGTCTTTAAAAACGCCTGCGGATACTGAAAAATTAACTCGAAATAATCAATCAACTAACTTTTCTGACGCCGCCAAAAGGGATCCTCGAAGAGAAAGAAGAGAGAAACTGACTTATGCTGAATCTAGCTTTTCGCACAAAATTTTACTCCGTTTTGCCGTCACCTACTTGTTTTTTCAAAAAAAAACAGCAACCAAGTACCATCAAACACTTACGACGCTGTCTCTCTTCCAAGAAGTCCAGGTAAAACAGACATTATCCGGGAATTAAGCTTAATGAGATCCTTCACAGCCTATAAATAGTTTTTGAAAACCATTCGGCATCAAAATCATATCTGAATTTCACTTTAAACTTTAAGATAATCCCTGATTATTTGAACCTTTGAAAACCAACTTCTGGTTATTTGAACCTTTGAAAATCAACTTAATTTATGAGAATTAATTTCCCATGAACTTAAATTTCACATGTCATCTAGCCCGAACACCTAACCCGAAGGTTAATTAGTTAGGCTGACAAGAGACCATATAACCAGCGCCTATAAAGCTTTGACTTACTAGCAAGAGCTCACTTAGCGAGTTGCAGCGCACGTGCGATTTGATACATCAATCATATAACTGCTGGACAGCCTCACTACCAAAGCGCCACAATGCCGCGAAAACAAAACCTCACGAACTCTCGAGCAGATTGCACAAACAATCAAACCTCATCTTTTTTATTAGATTATCACTACTGAGTAATTTCGTTCTTTAAAATTATCAGGTCTGTACTACAAAAACAAGGCCATGGATAAACGACTAAAATATCAAAAAAAAACTTTGTAAGATGAACTAAACAAAATAAGTCGATCAGTTTGACATGAAACGTTACTCCACTCCCAACAAATCTGCCGTGTCTTAGATTATCGATCGCATCTAAGATTTTCAAAACATTTTCGAAATCACTGCCAAATCACTAAAAAAGACCCTGTTGTGGTCAAACATTTTGCGCGGCAGGCAAAATTTTTTTGAAGACACTTTTAAGCATTTTTCCGGTTTTGACCAAAAATTGTTTCATTTTTTTTGGGCGCGCTCTCTCTCTCTTCAAAAATAGTATATATTGGCGCCTAAGGAGCCTTAGAGAAATATTAGGGTCAGCCAGCCAAAAATGGATGTCTCAAAATAGTACCAAAGGGGGAACCCGTTCGGTAGCTAAGAGCCCCCCCCCCCCCTAAATCCGCAACTTCCACAAATGAAAGGAAACGAAAAAATTAAGGCGATTTTTGCTCCATCTTCATAAGCTATAATTGCCTAAAAATCGAAAGTGAAGTGAAAAAAAGTAAATGAAGAAAAACCACGAAATGCGAAATTTTTAGCGTTTATAACAACCAAAAATCTACGAAGTTATGCAGCACAAAATTAAATTGGAAAATTTAAATATTTAGAAAAAAACTAATTTGGAGAAAAAAGGCCCAGTAGGGTAAAAGGACCAATTTTTGATTTTATTTTTTGACGAAAGCCAGGGCTAAAGAGCCCAGTGGTTTATTTCTTTGACCAAATTCATAAAAATCGACATAAAAATAAATTCAATTGTTAAAATATTTTGGCAATTTTAGCCCTGCATACAGTACCAAGAATCAAAGAAAGGGGTTAAACGAATATCATTACTCAAATAGCAAATGAACATCACTCCCAGTCATGCCATGAACAAAGTTGTTCACGGGAAACAAACTCTATCACTCGGTACCAAAATTTTTGCTTAACTTACGGACAATTACGATATGCTACTAAAAACGGTTAACAGCAGACGAAAACAACATACACAAGACAGAATAACTTCTTGCAAACTTCAACAAAATTATATAGAAAACAAGAATAGCCAGTTGCTACGCAAGTAGCACAGAATGTTAGAAAAAAAATGATTTAGGAAAACAAACTAGCGCATAATTGCACTTCCGGTGCTTCAAAGATTGATGAATAACTTGAAATTTGCTTACAATTAAAATAAATGAAAAGCAATGAAAATAAATCAACCGTCAGAACAGACAGAGCATCCAGTAACGCTTTCTATTAAATAAATTGATTGTTTTAAAACTTATTTCAACTTTAAGGTTATTTGCTGCTTAAAATGGTCATATTTTCAAAAATCCGACAGCATGTAACTGCACTTCAATATTTTAAAAACTCCAAAATTTTTTATTTTGAAGTCATTTAAATTATTATTTTCACTAGCCCATACGTCTATCAATTGCTGTCATAAATCGTTTAATCTAACGCCATTATTTTGAAAACAAGACTTTAAAAAAACCTAAGTTTATTCCTGGTACCTAAAATCAAATCTCGAAAACTGAAAATAGTTGGGTTGTCTTTAAAAGAGGCCAGATATGAAACGAATGGGAGTACCATCACAGCATCACAAAATAGTGCTGAACTTTCTTTGTGAAATATTTTTAAAAGATCTTTTCGAAAACTTTGAAAAACGTCAAATTTCAAAGACTGAAAGCCAGTGAGTAGTCATATCTGGCGCCATTTCGCAATAGGTTTGAGAATTTTAAATTTTTATCAAGGCGAAGCGGAGCTTTGCACCACTTATTATACAACAAACAATAAAAAACGAAAAATTGAAAGAAAAAAAAATAGGTGAACCAATAGTTGCGTATGTCTCGATAAAAGACAACTAGGGGTCCAGCAAGCTGAAAGTACATGTTTGATAGTTTTAAAATGTGCTACAATGATGCTGAACGAAAAACATAATTTCATAAATTTGACTTTACCGAAAACCTTAGTTGTTTCTATACGGAAAAAGAGTGAAAAATTAAGATACTGAGTTTTCCCATATACATAACATTTCTAGTACAAAAAAGCAACCGCTGCTTCTGCAGAAAAAATTCTTGCAACCGGCTCGTTCGATTGAACTGTTCATCTCAAATTTGACAGGGTAATTTTTACGAAAATTCAGAAAAATTTGTAAAAAATGAACAAAACCGGGCTTTTCGAATTAACAATTAAACTGAGAATTGGCACGGTAGTTTTCGAGTAAAGTCGAAGTCTCCAAAAAATGGTCGTCGAAGTTTTCGTTGAAGGCCAAAATTTTGTTCTAAAAAAGGTAGGCTTTTAACAACCTAAATTTTCGATTAAACCTAATATCAGATTTGGCAGAATAGCTATCGAGAAAAGTCCAGAAAACGGCCAACGAAATCAAAAATGGACGCTTCCGGGAATCATAACTTAGGGTGTAGTCACTTAAGCAGAAAAGATTCGCGCTATTTGCAAGTTCAACTGAACTCAAAATTGGGAGGGTAATTCTCGAGAAAAACTCAAACAAACGGTCAAAAACCAAATTTTGACGTTTCCGAGGGCCACAACTTTCTGTCAAAAACTCGGGCGTAGTTGCGATTGCAAAGGTTTCCACGCAACCCGTTTATTGGATTGAAATCAAAATCTCAGATATGGATGGGTAGTTTTCAAGAAAATTCAAAAAGTTTGAGAATAAGGTCAAAAAATCAAGAAATTAATTTTTCCATGGGCGATAACTGTTTGTGTAGGAAAAATTGTGAGTGGACGCTAGTACAGGGGAGCTTCCTAATACTCGTTATCTCCATTTTACGCACAATGACAGATTTTTAACGTTAGTTTTCGAAAAATCATATATTCAAAAAACGGTCAAAATCAAAAACTTGACTAATGCGAGGGTGATAACAACTTTGGGTAGAAACACTTTGGAGTAGCCACTTAAGCGGGGGAAATTTCCGATTCGTTCTTATCATTGAAACTAAAACCTCAAATTTAAGAGGGTATTTTTTGGAAAAAAACCAACAAAAAATCAAAAAGATGGGTCAAATATTCTCCTCACAGACGTTTTCGAAGGCTGTAGACAGGGATAAAGTAGACAAAGACTAAGCGAGTAAGTAGGCAGACCGGGGAGCAGAAAAAACAAGCTTCCAAAAACGATCAAATTTTCAAAACTTTTTTGAAGACCGTAATTTTTTTTCTCTAACAAATTGAGAGTGGCCTCTGATGCAGGTAGACTTTGAGCAAACTGTTTGTTTCGATTAAGATATCAGAATTGGCAGAATCGAGAAAAATTTCCGGAAAACCGTCAACAAATCAAAACTTTGACTTTTCAAATCATATCTTTTTTTGTGACAAAACTTGGGCGTAGCCACTTCTGCAGAGGAGATTCACACAACCCGTTTTATCCATTGAACACATCATCTCAGTTTTGGGATGGTAGTTTTTGAGAAAACGAATAAAAATGGGTCAAATACTCCCCTAGAGACTGTTTTGAAGCATGTAGTAGTCAGTGGGGTAAAGATAAAGGGGACTAGGGGATATTGCAGGCACACGAAATGTAGGCATTATTTCTTTTGATACCCTTTTTTAAAAAAGAATGAAAGTGATTTTTGTGAAAACTAAAACTTTTCCAATAAGTGAAAAAACTTCCAAGGCGTCTCAAAAATTTTTTAAAAAAACTAATCCCGTACATTTTCATAAAACCTGTATTTATGAAACAGGAATTCAAGGCAAACATGCCAAGCAAGACAACTGAATTTTAAATTAGCAAAGGAACAAACTTAAGAAGCGGAAACAAAGGCAACAATATTTGAGGAGACACCATTTGAGCCGAAAAAACAATTGACTTTAAAAAACTGTGAACAATTTCAAGTCCCCCCTTGAAACTAAAATAAAAAAACATGCAACTGCAATCATGCTTGCTTACAGCACACAAAAGATTCATGATGTTGCAACTAAGACGACTTGCGCAGATAAACAAAAACCGGACAAATCAAGTTTTAACGGAAAAAAAATCTTTTCTATTGCATACGATCAGGAAAAAAAACATAATTCGGCCAAACCCCAGACAATATGGTGCAAAGTCGACGTCGTTACCTATGGGCACCGTGCAAGAAAACGTGGGCAGTGCAGAATATTTTGCTAAAACAGGGTCTTTATGAGATTTGGGAGAGCTCAGAAAACCAATTTGGTCTATCTAAAAAAGATCGATTAAAAATTCGAAGAGAAAACCCTAAATCCGACCCCGGTTGCAATGTTTTCTTAGGTTTTACTCCTTAAAAAGTCAATTTTTGCTAAATTATTCATCTTGACAAAGTATCAGAGCATCAATCTAATTCAGTGTTTATTTAGCTGAAGACGTTTTGGCCAAAATAAAAGTTCCTGCCAAAACTGCACAAATTGTAAAACCTTGGGCTCCAACACGGTATTTCATGAAAGTATTTGATCGTTTTAAGTCACCTCTAATCATTGCTCCAACTCCACCAGCTAGGGCACAAACAGTTGCAACAATGCCAAATGGAACGAACGGATTGGATATCGTTTTTCGGTACATTTTTTCCCCATATGTCTCAACTTCATAGACAGACCGCTTTCTTTCACTAAGCTCATTGTGCACATCTGTCATTTCAAATGTAGCGGCTGCAGCTTATATGTTGCTAAACTAACTATTTTTATTCATCTGAAAATTAGTTTAAAATATAGTCACTGTCATTATGATCGGCTAATTTTTCGCCTCTGGTTTTAACTTTAGAGTCCTTGGATCGGTTATAGAAACACCATCAGCCTGTGATAAATACATGGAAAGCGAAATTTCTAAATTACAAAAGAGGCCATTCAGTTAGTTACGGTAAGTGCACAAGCTGGATAGGGCCATACCAGCGTTATAAAAATGCAAACATGTATATATCAATAAATCATGTATATGCAATAAATCAGCAAACTGTACCATATTATCAATAAAGTCATAAATCAGCATTTGTGCCAGTTTGTCATATCTGGAAATTTGGTCTTGTTTAGGGATAAAAAGTAATTTTTCAAAAATTCGAATTGAGCATGTCATGCTCAAGTTTCTCGCGACAACTGAAAATACAAAATAAATTAGATCAGAAGATTCGAGTTATAAAATGCGGGAAAGACGACGAAAATCACGAGAAAAATATTACTATCCGGAATCTTCAGTACGAGTAGAGTTGTCTTGTTCCTGATAGAGAGGATCAAGAGTAATAGAAAGGAAGTGCAATTGATTGGACGCGAGTGAGACTTGACTGGGAAGGTGAACAGCCGAAGCTGCCCAATGTTCAAGGATATAAAACTTCTTGAGCAAAACTTATTTACTTCAAACATATTCTAGAGTAGCTTATTACTGTTTTTTACCCAATTCTAGGGTCCCGTTACTATGTGAGAACTTAACTTAAATTTCTTGAGTGCTTTTTGTGATCATGTTGAGATAAGGCGAGTTTTAGAATGACCCATATAAAATGGATCAGAGTTCCACTGTTCAATAAAAATTAACGGTGCACTTAAGCTTCCAACCCTGTTTTTAATGGCGTTCGCGTGTTTTAGGTATTCAGAGACCTGACCATGGGGGCGTTCTTATTTCTAGAGTGGGGGTGTTTTGGTAGTAGCCTTTGAGCTAAAACACGGTTTGTACTCTCATGTCGCAAGTGAACTGAATTGGCTCCGACCGAAAGAGGTACAAAAACACAAGAGATAGTGTCCCTGACCCTTGAGACAATGGTTAAAAGCCTATTTTTCTTAGCCTCATTGTAGCATTCGCGCAAATACTACAAAGTGACCGAGCGTAGAAAGAGCACCTATTGACGACTGGCCGGCGTCAATTACCTAAATTCTACTCGTTTTCACCGTCTCGACCTAGCCAGTTGATTTCCTGGTCTGTTTAGGGCTAAGTTGAAGTTAGCATTTTTAGGTCATCAGTCAAACGACTTCTGATCAGCTTTCGTTACATGCAAAGATAATCACACAGCTGGGTCTTGGATCCCCAGACTACATGACCACCATTAAAAACACGGCTCGAATATCCGATTTTACTATGTTTTTTGTGACAGTTATATTCTAAATCCATTGGAGATGGATTGACCCTTTCCTCTTCCTAGCTACTCATGCTCTGAAATAACAAACAATTTTTGGGTTAATTCAATCATTCAGGTCCTTGAAGCAGCTAAAAAGTCAGTTTATCACAACCTCTCAGCATAAAACAGTCTCTGGGTGCCGGAACTCCGATTTCGTGCTCTTCAAGAAATAACGTTGTTATTTCTTACAATTCGTGGCACGTGAGGGTACTGATCCTTGCGGCTCTCCCACCGAAGCCTCCTTTCTTCGTATCGTCTTCTGCTACGCGTTTTTTCGTGCGTGATCATCACGATAAGAGACTTCCGTTTTCTTCCGTTTTTTCTTGACCGTTTCTCTTTTGTCAATTCGGTTGATCTGTTTTTGTCCGCTTTCTGCCAAATATGGCCACTCACTGTATTTCTCAGAAATATTCCTTCGCAATTCAATTTTTTTTTAAAGTTTACTTCTAGAATATTCCGACCCTCTTTCTCGTGATTGATTCGTGATTAACAACACTAGCGTTCTTTTTTCCGCTCGCCGCAGGGCTCGGCTGTGTCAATCCGGCGGAATGGCACCTATATGTGACTTAAGTGCATCGTCGTAATGTTAATTTATCTCTAGCTTGCTTCCTGTACAATAGCGCTAATGGAGTTGTCGAAAAAATTAACTTTGCGCAGCAATCTGTACCCCCTTATACAAAGTATGGAGTTCCTCAGGAGCGCGAAGCTTTTTTAGTTTTTGAGTAGTTTATCGATTCTAGGTAACTTTCGTCGTTTTTTCACATATTTTTTCGTCTAGTCGCTGCATCGTCCGCATGGCTGTTGGAGTAGCGCCACCGGTGAATTCGAAAACTAGCGGACACAAGCTACTCTGCTCTACGTTTAAGATCCTTTGCTCTAATTGGAGTTCCTCAGCAAAATTTTCACATTAATGTTACAGGGTTAAAAATTTTCACATCAAAGAAAGCGCGGCTTATTTGTGAACAACAGAGTCAATTTGATTTGCTTAATTGTGAAGTCGTGCCTCATGTTCAGTTGTAGTTGAATTGTTGAAAAAGCTTTCGCCTTGCAACGGCTGAAGTTTTGGCTCAATCTCGACGTCATCGCAAACCTCGTTCATGAGGTTGGCGAAAGTGTCTCTAATTTCAATGTGTCTTATGTGTGTCTAACCGCCCTTTGCACAGTGTAGTGCATGTGTCAAGTTAAAATTAGCCCTACATGCACATGTTAGTGGGGTTTTGGTCGGTTTCCATCCGTATTTCAAGTGAATACCATCTCTGAATTCTAATTTATTCAGGTTGAATTTGTATCTGCTCAGTGGTAAAGCATTGATCCAGTTTGAGGCTCCTTTTTAGGAGGCCAGGTCGATTGCGTTTTTATCTGTATCGTTTTAAGGAATTCATGAGGTTTGTTTTCTTTCGCTTTACGAATTTTTTCTTGCTGTGTTATTGCTGTATGATCCACTACATTACAAGGTTTATACACCACATTAGATCTAAACTCACCCGAAAAAACTGATTTTAGTGATGTCAAATATGCTTTGATTTCAGAGTCGTGAATACTATTTGTGCAGTGATGACAACTCGCACTTTCTTCGAAGCAGCCTGAGTTGGTTTGCTCGACATTGATTAATCCGCAAGGGCAAGGCGGTACGTCCTTACTGCTTGTCGAAGACCTCTGTTTGTCATGTTTGTTTCTATTGATTTTAATTATCGCTCTGGTCTTTTCGAGGGTTCGAGGGACAAACTGAGACGATCAGGTATCTGGCTAATGCTAGTCCGACCAAATCTTACCCGTAAATTTCGGTGTCTTATCAAAGCTTTCCCATGTAGTCTACCCAGTCTTGTTTTATCATCAACGTATTGGACGTAAAATTTCATACCTTACGGTACTGCATCTTTTTTGCTCCTCCCAATGAAATTTTTTCATTACCAGACAGCTTCAACTATGTTTCACTAGTTTGCCTATGATAGGTTTTTCTATTAAAGGCAATACCAGTTGAAGATCTTAAGCATTCCTCACACTCCATCCAATTTGATCTGTAGGTAATGGTTTTGGTGCATTTTGGGCACATCAATGATGGGTGTAATCAATTCAAAAGTTCTTTTTTTTAGGTATGTTCATACTCCTTGAGCCAAAGAATTGATGAAACTACCACCAAAGATGTATGGCTAACCAATCTTTTTGGTCAAACCAAGAAAGCAGAAACCAACAAATGCAGGTACCATACCGTGTTTTAAAAGTTGTGCGACCCTTCAGTACAAAAAAAGTGTGATCGAAGCTTTAAATTTTAATGGTGACCGAAATTGCTACTCTATTATTTCATTAGTTCATCATGCTCAAAACGCTTGCAAATTTTTGAAAGATGAAATCAAGAAAGAAAGTATAACGTGAAGGAGAAATAGGAAACAGATGAATGGGAATCAAGTCAAACAGATATGAAAAACAAAACCGAAAGCATTTAAACTGTCCATTAAAACGCTTTTAATTTTTGAAATTAAACATACAAATAGATTAAAACTATTATTTAACCTTTAAATTGTTGAAAAAGATGAAAAATTATTTAAAAATTTCGAACTCGTTGGCGATCGAACTAACGCAAACCGAAATTTCCACAAAAATTGTTTTAATAGTTGTTCAAAAACCTAAGTTGCAAAAAATATACAGAGAGTCAAATTGCAGTTAACTATTGAGAAACCTGACTAAAAGGCGAGTTTGGAGCTTTCGAGGAATTGGAAACCAATGCAGAGCCATGAAAAAAATCACATGCGGTTGGCATCATCTTCTACTGTTCCAATTCTGAAAATCAAAAAATGTGCCCTTTGCCTTACAACAAGAACGTGATTTAGAGTCGAGTTCCTCGGACTTTTAATTGTATTTCAGGATCTGAGAACTTCACCAATTCGTTGAGTGCTTACCAAAAAGAAAGAACAAAAATTTTGAAATCCGGATACTTGGTCAGATGATGCATCTTTTAAATACTCAAGCAGTAACTTATAAGAAAAAAGTTTGGACTTTTCTGCACCAAAACGAAAAGTGTGAGCGTCGCCTAAAAGCAAATATCTCAGTCCAATGTACCTTGTGGTATCAGTCAAGAAAAAAAGAAGTTGTATCTATTATGTTTGGAACTGCTTTGAATGCAAACTGATGAAGTGATTTTTAAGTGAACGTGTAGTGGATGTAACTCTACATATGTCGGCTGAATGGCGTGGCAATTAACCACGAGAATCTCAAGGATCCCCGTAATGAGGACACCCCGGTAAAACAGCATTTGCAGACATATGGCACAGATAGTGGTAGGCCTGAGTTAAAGTCAGATGTTATCGATCAATCGGGCAATAAACCGAAACACTCCATAAACAAGCATGGGAAACAAAAGGGCAGAGAGTTGACACACAGGTAATTTGAATGTGAAGTCATCTTCTGTCAAAAATTGTTTGTAAATCAAAATACTGACAAAAAAAACTTTAAAATTATCAAAAGAAAACTGTTAAGAGCGTTTTTTTAATTAAAAATGTAAAAGCAATTGTTTGATTCGGATTTGTGAAATTTGTAATTTTGATTTTTTCCAGATTTGTATGACATTTATGTCATCAGAATTTTAAATAACTTTTGAAAAAAAATTTTAGGAATTTTGTTATTAGTTCAACCTTTTGTGATTGTGATACTCAAAAATTTCAAAAATTTGTCTCTCAATAAAAAAAAAAATGGATTTTTTTGCAATTCACAAAAAATAATTCCAAAAGGCGAGAGTAAGTTATTATCATATTCATAACTTTGAATAAATTGAATCGAAGGATCAACTATGTTAGCAATAATCAATTATCATCAAAACAGTTAACGAAAAACTCAAAAACAAAGAAATTTTTTAATGACAGCTAAGCGTAAATGAACAAAGTGTCTTTCTCTTCAAATTGAAATATAACATAATTCCTTTTTTCTATGTGACGATGCCTCATCTGGTGGTTTTTGTGATGAATTATGATCCATTTTGTTACTGATGTGTCAAAAAATAGTTTTTTTTGTATACTGAGCGATAATGAAAACGCACCATCACGTTGTTGACTTTGCTGTTGTCCCACGAAGTCATGAATTAAATCATGCCACAGCAATTTAATTAACAAGAAATATTTGTTATTAATTCGCAGAAGTTTTTGAATTAAGACATGTCGCAGCAATTACTTTACCTTGATAGCTTCGTTTTTTGAGACTACTTAGCATCTTAAAAACAAACATTGTCCCAAAACTAAACACAAAAGCTCAGGTTTGATGTGAAGGCAACATATACAACTATGGCTCATCTCTCAATTATAAATTAGGTTGAAGAACTCGCGTAAGTGTGGTTTTTTCAAATTTTTCTATGCAAAGTTACTTAGGTTAGTTCTGTGAAACTAATCAAGTACAATTTAAGACCCTTTAAGACCAAATATAAATCAGGTCCAACCCAGGACTTGTCTGAGTGACTTTTCAGAGCGGGGCAGGAAATTTCCAAAAGTCTCATATACTCATCTCGAACGTTTTTTTGGCACAACGAATTTTTTCTGCTGCCCTTTCATTCAATTCGTCGAGTAAGAAATTAATTTTTTTCGAATCAAGATTAAAATTTTCTTGGATAATCGTCGATATGACATTTTCCAGATTTGATTATTTCACAAGTGGGAAGTCGTTTGGTTTTAGTTTTTCAAAAATTACATACCAAATTCAATTCAGGAAAAATGGAAATTACTTAGCAAACCGGATAGAGCGTCAAAATTTTGAATCAATTCTCCTGAAAATTAGTTTTATTGTGTTTTTAACCATATCTACTGAAGCCAATTTATGGTAGTCAAACGTAATTTGTGTTGACAAACATTCTACTGTTAGGAAGCCAGCGGTTGAAAAATACAAATTAACTAGTTAATTGCAAAAAATAATGGGCTAATGGCTGGGTTTCATACACTTCAGACCACGAAGTCATTTCTAAAAGAAAGGCTAATACGTTATAATTCATATAATTATATTTGGAAGGGAGATATGTCAAATCCATCAGAGATAGATGGCCTCTTCCCAACTCCTAGCTTTTCGTACATCCTAGCTGAAACAAAGTTAAGAGCGGTTAAATTTCAAAGAAATTATCCGAAATACTGAAAGTTAAATTATCTTCAAAGACAGACCAAAAACAGAACCTTCACCATCCATTAACCCTTAACTTTTTTTTTAACGACGATTCAAAAATATATAGTTTTTTATGTATGCTGGGCGGTATTCAAAACGCATCATCAAGTTTTTACTTTGTGATTCTCACATTAAATTGAAAGATTTATTTTAAAAAAAAATTATAAATTTTAATTTTTCTCGAACTAAAGTTTTGAATTAAAACATGTCGCAGCAATTAATTTACCTTGAAAACTTCCTTCATTGAGATTCCTGAAAAACTTGAGAAAAACCATTGCCCTCAAAATTAACCAGGAAAACTCAATTCTGAGGTGATGAAAACAAATACATCTCTGGCATGTCTTTCAGTTTTAGTTTAGGTTGAGGACCTCGCGTAAGTGTGGTTTTTCCAAATTTGTCTAGTCAAAGTTACTTAAATTAGTTCTGTGAAACGAATCAAGTACATTTTAAGACCATTTTAATCCAAAACTCGCCTGAGTGTTTTCGAAAAAATTAAATTGAGGCAAGTCATGAAACTTTATTGCTATCTATCAAAACAAGGCAATAAATTTGTCAAATTCTGAAAAAAATCATCTCGAACGTTATTTTTTGTCACATCAAAATTTTCTGTTACTTTTTAAGGTTTGATTGTTTCACGACCTGGAATTCGTTTGATTTTAGTTTTTCAATAAATTTACAATCCAACTTCCAGTCGGGAAACATAAGAACTGCTAGTGAATATTTGACAAACGTGTTACTTTTAGGAAGCTAGCGGCCGAAAAAAACACATCACCTAGTTCATTGCAAAAAAATAGTGGGCTAATGGCTGGGTTTCACACTCTCCGGAGTAGTCATTTCTAAGAGAATACGTTATAATTCATATCAATTTATTTGGAGGAGATATGTTAAATCCATCGGAGATGGATGGACTCTTCGCAACTCCAGAATTTTGTATATCCTAAAAAAAATTAAAAGCGGTTAAAAATTTTAAAAAAATTATCGAAGTACTGAAAGATAAATGATCTTCAAAGACAGCCCAAGGACAGAGTTCTTCGCCATTCGAGATCTTCGTTGAAGATGCAGCTTCTTGATAGTTAAGAAAAGTTTACCCACAGAATCTCAGACTTCCCAATTTTTCGAAAAGGACGAAAAAAAATCTGGATAATTGTTTCTTATCAGGAAGGTTCTTGCGCAAATATTTTTTACTTCAATCATTAATTCATTGATTTTTATTTTCCTATTTTTTACTTCTGTTGTCTTATTTTGTTTTGTTTCAATGAGAGTGTGTTTTTTACGTACTTTTCAGTAAGGGCGAAAAAAACGTCGCTCTGTGTTGCTATAGCGAATCAAATTTGTTAAAAAAAACCGTCAAACTTCTGTAGCCTTCACTTTAGCCTTCGGACAAAATAAAAACGTTCAGACAAAATAAAAATACGTAAAAAAAATATCAATCAATCTGTTCCAGCGGCTCTGTTTCAATGGCCCATCTCAAATATTTTGTAGGTCACCAAACTTTTTTTGAAAACTTGCTTAAGAAATGTCTTGCCAGGGGAGTTTTGATATAAATTATATCACTGTTTCAAAAAAACGAAAACATTAAAATTAAAATACGATATTTTTTGGTCTTTTTTCAATTTGATTATTGTATTTATTGATCTAATTTATTGAAAACGTTTTTCGTTTTGAAAAAATCAGGACTAAGACGTAATGCACTATAATTGCGCTGTTTATTCTGGTCAAAAACATCGCGACTCTGCAAAAGTTTAATTTTTATGTTGTGGTTCAAAAACCATTAACCTGTTTTTTAACCTGATATAGAAATTGATATTTATTAGAGAGGGAAAACGGGGAAATGAAACGCGCGACATAGTTAAATTGAATAACTTCAGAGACTAAATTTTTTTAAAATCATTCAATTCGTGAGTCAATTGGGATGGGCTGTTTTTGAAGTTATTATGGCTTAGAATCAGTTTTATGCTGAATGAAGTAATTATTATGTTTGAATTGATGTTTTTTCGTCATGGAACTTAGTTCATTTTATCTACCTTGACAATTCACGTACTTACAAAACATTTGAACTTTTCTTTTTAAAAATCATTTTTTTCCTTTAGGCCTTATGTCATAATAAAAGTACTTAAACCAGCTTTAGTAATAATAATATGAATGGTATAAAAAGCAATAAGATATAAATTATTTCTCACTAGTTCCAACTAGCATCCATCTTAAGGGGCTTTATTTTGATATTTGTTACCTGGTAGAAGGTCGCTCCAGAGAATTTTCTGTCGTGATACACCCCCCCCCCCCCTCCCCCCAATAATGAAAATAGTTTTTTCTGAACATTTAATTTTGCCCAAGTTGATACAAAACTGCCCACCGATACACAACAGACGACTGTTGTTGCTGTCACTTTTTCCTTTCTCGTTTCATCTCGCACTGCTGGTTTTGCCAACTATCAAATTAGGCTGCCCTTCTGAATTGGTGAAAATTGAACAGTAGTTTTTTGAAGTACTTGGTTACTTTTACAGTATAGGAAAAGGAAAAATCAAGACAATGGATTGTGACAATTAGGCGTGATTTTCTTATTATACTGTCACTATACCGGAACTTTTTTTTCAAACAGAATAAAGAGCCAAAATCATGTGTCCTCCACGCTCCGATTTACTTTTCCACGCGGCTAGTTAAGGCGTTCAGCATGAGTTTCCTTCCACTCGGCTGCGAGGCAATTGTTAAATAAAATAGTTAACAACGGTAAATTAAACCTAATCAAATAATGCACAGGCAACCCCGAATAAAGTTCTCGGAAGACATTAAATACGCGATTGAGTGAAACACCGGATTCATTGTGCCCGTGGGGCATAGTTTGTGCTAAATAGAACTAGCTTCGATCAATTCTCTATAGATTGAGACTCTACAACACAGCGAGAAAAACTATAAAACGACCGCTTTTTACTTTTGTGAAGAATATATGTTCTTCTAAGTTCCTGGTCAGTTTTTTGTATCATTTTTTTTTCTTTTGACATCTAGTTTTTTCATTTTAAAATAGTTAGTCTTTAATCATCCTTGAGCAACTGTACTTATTTTTTTTGGCATTTTAGTGTAGATTCAGTTGTGGTTACGTAATTGCTCAACCAACTGTTCAACCAATTTTTTAATTAAGTCCAATAGTTCAGTATTTTTGAGTGATTTTCTGTTTTTGTCTTTAGCATGATTTTGTATTGATAAATTTATCCTTGGTCATTAAGTTTTTGAGTTGGTATTCTATTAAAAGTTGTTTAATTTACAAGAATATTTTGCAATAAGATTTTTTCTCCTTCGTGGTGTTATAATTGACACCTCTATACAAAAAAAAAATGTTTTTTTTTTCTATGCATAGTTCTGAAAAAGGAGATAAAATGATGTTGTTTTTGAATTCATTTATTGATGTAATTTTCTCCCCAATAGGAAAATTTGTTGAGTGTTTGGCGTTAGCCTGGATTCTTAGGCCTAATCGACTTAATTTAAAAAATATGTAGATGCAAGCAAAGCTTAGATAGTTTATTGAACATAACGTATGGTGTTGAAATAGATTAAAGGCTTAAGATGATTTGAGAATATCTTGCTAGTTTATTAATTTGATGGCATTAAGTAAGTAACTTCGGAGAAGATAAGTTTAAACAAACAGCTGTGTTTGTCCGTAATAGCCAAAAATAGCAAAAAACGATAGCCGGTTGCTGTGGAAGCACAGAAAGTTCCGACCATAATTTTAGCAAAATCAATAGAAAGCTTTGTTTTTAAATTAGTGTCGTTTATTGTGATTGCTGCGATAAATTTATCTGACATTTGAAAATTAAAAAAAATTCTAATGAATTCGATTTTTTTGAATTTTTCTCCTAAGATGGCGCTGAAAAAACTTGGAAAAAAACTTCATTAGAGTAAACCCAAAATTTCATCGCCTGTCCTATGATAGTATGTGTTTTCGCCTAAATTACTCGCTCGAAATTGAGCTGAAAATTTATACAAGTTCTTCTTAACACCGCAATAAATTTTTAAAAACTTTGAAAGCCTTTTGAATCACGGTTTGGATTTGACAGGGGCGGATCTAGATTTTTCTCGAGGGGGAGGGGCGGATTTTCAAAAAAAAAAATTCAAAACTTTTTTAAATTAGGCTGAACAAATCGATTTTTTCAGCTCTCGCAAATCACTATAAAGACGCCATTTTGACCAAATTTTCTGCGCCACAGGTCAAAATTTGAAGAAAACTGCCACAAAAGAGATTTTTAGGCATTTTTTGGAAAAATTTGACGAAAAAAATTTTTTGGCGCGCGCTCATCTCTCAAAATTAGTATATTTAGAAAAATTTCAGGGTCAGTCAGCCAATAATACATATATCCAAAAAGTGCAAAGGGAGACCCTTGGGGTCCGCAGGCGGTTGGTCGAATTTTTGAGAATGCCCTTAATCCGCTATATCAGTCACCAGTTCCGATGATTATTTGCGGTAATTGTTCTAGACTGAAAACGATATTCGCCTGCTAGCTCATTTATCCGTTCGCAATTAGACCAAAAGTCAAAAATTGCCGATTGGTTTTTTGGCAAATGAGAAAACTCACTTGGATGATTGTTTGTGGTACCTAATTTTGCGGGTAAAATAAAAGGGAAAAAAATTTAAACACACCCGAATAACTTGATTCTTCCCATTTTCATTGGTCCGTGCGAAATTTTTCTTAAAAACAAATGTTTTAACGGTGGTATCAATTACAGAAAAAAATTATACTCTCTACAATAGTAAGCTTGCATCAACTATATAAAACTTTTGTTTGCTGAGCTTCATGTTTTAACACTAGTTGAAACCACTAGTTTCTTATTAAGCTCACCGTCTGTGCGTTACTCTTTCTTTTTTCGGTTCGCTAGCTTCAAGCAACTTCCTAGTCTAGTACTGAATGAATTTACTGTTGTTCCGACTTTCGTAAAAAATATAACGGAAAATTTGTGCTCGGGGTTGGTTTTTCTTTCTTCAGACAATATTCGACTTTTTAACTGGCCGTTTTTGACGGATTTTTTAAATATCATTCGAAAGGTTTTGTTGTCTTGAGCTTATATTTGAAAAGATGTTTCACCTGTAAAGTTATGCGGGTTTAAAGATTGCCAGGTAAAATTATGGGAGTTTAAATTTTGTACAATTAATGCGCGATATATTTCGGGCCATTAACGCGTAAGAGGAGATTTAATCCGTTTTAGAAATCGTTCCAAAGTGGTTGAAAGAAGTTTATTTGTCGTTATTGTTTTGTTAAAAGGAGCAAAGTCTATCCTTTTCTACTTAATATGGCGTTTCGGGGGATGATTTTCACAAAAAATCTCAAATGTTAGAAAAAAGAATGTTCATTTTATTTAATTACATTTAATTTTTTAATGTTATTACTGCTCCATAAACCTTAAAAGGCAGTCGGAACATTCAGGGTTTTGCCCTGATACGAACAGTTCCGATTTTTGTATACGAGCAGTTCCGACTTTGTTCCGACTTTCGTAATTTCGTAAAATATTTGTGCTCAGGGTGGTTTTTTCTTCAGGCAAGTTTCGACTTTTTACCTAGCCATTTTTGAGGATTTTTAAAAAAATCATTCAAAAATTAATGGTGTCCTGAGCTTAAATTTGAAAATGTTCTTCACCAGTGATTGATTTTTTGCAAAATTATGGGTTTGAAGATTGCCATTTTGGCCAATTTGGGAGAATTAACGCGCAATATTTTCGCGCTGATAACGCGTAAGCGAAGATTTAATCTGTCTTAGAAATCGCTCCAAATAGTTTGAAGGAAGCTTAATGCTATAACTGGTGTTTTTCTAGCGAACTTTCTCACTGTATTTTATATGGAGTGTGGGGGATGATTTTCACAAAAAAAACTCATATTAAAAAAAAAATGTTTTTTTTTTTTAATTTTGCTTTTTAATATATTGTTTTGTAATGTTATTATTGCTCCATAGACCTTAAAAGGCAGTCGGAACACTCAGGGCTTCGCCCTGATACGAGCTGTTTTGTTTCTTTTGTGATTTTTCTTTTCTTTCTTCATTTGTAAGAATACTGGCATAAGTGAGGTTAGATTTGTAACCAAACTTAATTCAGCCTATTAAAGGGTAGTCTGCAAATTAAAACTAATCAGAGTACAATAAAATTTAGTTTTAGTTATAAATAATTGAGATATAAATAAATGAGTTAAAAATGAATTGAGTATAAATGAACAGTATTAAATGTTTTCTAGTTTAACATCTTAGTATAGCTTGAAATCGGCAAAATATGCGAGAGTGCCAATCAGCTCTCAATTTGAAACCTTTTCAAATGTGCTATATATGCGTAGTTAGCAAAATAAATGTACTAAGTACTTTTTAACAGCTCGGTCGCTTTTTCAAAAAAAATGAAGTGCACACGGTTCTTTTCATGCTTCATCTTTTTAGGAGATATCAGGGATCTACTTAACAATTTTCACCCGTTACAGGTAGGGGGGATTGTTAATTAGATCAAAATGATCAATTTTTTAACGAATCAGAATGCAGAAAAATTAGTGCTAACTTACTGTATTTATTTATAGGGGTGGAGATTCTTAAGTAGCTACAATAGGGGGGAGATAGTCAAGTAGACCCGAAATCAGTTAAACCTTCAGCAGAATTGACGAAATGGAGAACAAAATTTATAGTTGTTAAATTTCGAAAAGAAGTCTAAGCCCCGAGAAGTCCAAAAGTACCAATTGATGGCATCAGAAAACGCAGATTGTTGACTTTTTTTGATATATTTTTGTGTATCCAGGCGCTTCGGCAAATTAACTTAATCGAAGCGCAAAAAGTATCAGTGAACGCTCATTTTTCTACCAGAAAAAAGCAAACAATTTATATCAACATAAAATCGACTACATTTTGCTTCCAAATAAATGATTTTTACAGAAAAACTTTTTCAAAACTGCAGTACAGTTTTTACCTCGAGTCCTCGAATTGATTCGCGAATAATTTTAGGTTTCATGGCTGAGTGCTTTACGCTGAATTTTCTCATTTTTTCCCAAATTTTCAAGATTTTTCATACTTTGTTTTTCAAAATAGCTGTTGCAGCAAATAGAAACAAAAACTCTTAAGCTTATGCTAGAAGTCAGATGCCTCAACTTCAACTTAGTTTCCCTCGCTTTCATGATTGTAATTTTCAGTCAAACTAAAACAGAAAGAGTTGAGTTTAACTTAGATTCTTTAAGCATAGAAAAATGTTCTCTGCCATCAGAATTTGAAATAAGATCTCTTTTCCGCATAATTCTTTTTTTTTCGAGATATGAGGACAAGTTTATTTATTATTATTGAGCTCGAAACAACCGAATAAACCTAAAGGATTTTTTATATTAGGAGTGATCCAATAGAAACTTCAGCAGGGAAAACGTATTTTTGTAAACGATCAGTTTGAGATAAACTTCATCCAGAAACAAGGAGAACATTTTTTCAACCCTAAAACAGACAGCTCGTGCTATAAAAAAACGTCAACTATTATCATCTTCATCGGTCGTAATCATGTGCTGCTGCGGAGGAGGTCGAAGAAGAGGTATGGCTGTTGACGTCACTAGACTCAACTTCGTGGACGGCATGTATGGCCTCTCTCTAGTGGCCATAGCATGCTGTGCTTGTGCGTTAGTGTACATGGCAGCTCTGTTTACTGTGGCTGTGCCCTCTAGCAAGGTTATGAGATATGGAATCGAAGCTCGAGTGGTTCCAGGGGCTGATTTGGATGGTTTCGTTGGGTACAGATCGGGTACGGATTTACACACCTTTCTGAGCATTTTTCTTTTTCTCTCCTGCTTACAACCTAGTCAACATCCGCCCCTCAATTACTTCGGTCTTTTGATTCTTGGAATGATGTATGAGTTTTGATTAAAAGTGATTGGGAAACTTTTGTGATAATTCAATTCAAAATGTATTTTGAATTGGATGAAAGGAAACAATAACGCTACAGTAATGAGGAGAATATTCACTCTGAGAAGTGTAGTTAGCTCAGCTATGACAAGTGTATCAGTGTATCGTTTCAGTGTCGACCAAAGTGGGTACTCTGACCCGGTGTCTGCAGATGCTATCTGTGAGTGGGGGTGTGTTCTCGCTTCTACTGTGGCTTTACATGGCTTGTCTCCGGAAGTATTCTGTCAGAAACAACTTCATAAAGAGCACTAATATCTTCCTTAACACCGTCACTGGTTAGAAAACCTGTTCATTCTTTTGTTACAAGCAAATCAATGGATACTAATTTAGTTACTAATTTACCACATTAGGTTTGCTATTTGCCAAATTTCTCTTTTTGTAAAATTTTTGCTGAGCTCAAAAAAACTCGAAATGGCTGGCCTTAGACGCTTTTATCCAAAATTGACATCTCAAAAAATTGAGTAAATCAACAACTCGCGACCAGAAACTTGAATAATTGCATTGCCAAGTGAAATCAAAAGTTGCAAAAATGATACGAAAATTAATTCCTGAATTGAGACGTATTATCCTCTTTATTTGAAAAAAGAAAATAATTATCCAGCAGGATTAATTGGCCCCATTTTTCCTGCAGACCATCAGGAATTATACAAACCCGTTTTTGTTTCTTTTCAGAAACGAGTATCATAGCATGTGTTTTGGTATGGTTCATTGGCCTTAACAATCCCTACTTCCAAAGCGTTTACCCTTTGATTCTCTGCCTCATCGGCGGTGTAATCAGCGTACCCCTCATCATATCGTGGACACTCTTACTCATCCCGGATATAATTCAGAAATGGATGCCAAGAGAGGAGAAAATCATGATTGTTGCATAATAACGGAACGGAAAATTTGCAAAAGAAATGACTAAAAACAACAAATCATGCAAAAATCGGAATGAGGGTAGTTATGTAAAATATTTCAAAATGGTCGATTATATTTCATATTATCAAATTTCGTTGAGGTTGTGTTGGTGACATCATCAACAGACAAATATCAGTTGTTTGGTCATATAAAAATTTCGATGTTCCCGAAGTTCAAGTTAAAAAAAACCTACGCCTGTTTAATAAAATGAGTCTTTTTAATTTAAATACTATATCTAATGCTAATTTATGTACAATTTGATAAAATATTTAAGAAAACTTTATGTTGAGAATATAATTAATCAGTTGACAACAAAGTTTCAAAACTAGCTAATACAAGAAATGTTGAGCGCATGTAGATGAAAATCGAAAATTAAATGACCCTGAGTCGACTATGCCGACACGAGTAACCCAAATCTTTCGAAGTTGACAAAATGCTTCTTCGGCTCTCAAAAAAAGATAAGCATTCGAATTTAGTTTACAAAAAAAAAACAACACATGAAAGTCAATACAAAGGCGAAGTTGCGTTTTGCATCATTTGCAATACCGCATAAACAAAGAATTGCAATCTAGCAGACAGAAAATGATAGGAACGCCATTGAGTCGACAAAAACTTCAAAAATTTGTCTCGAATGATGCTCAGTTGAACGAAAATGCCAAAAAAAAATTTCTGGCGTTATTAATTTATTGAGAAACATTTGTTGAGCGCAAAAATTTTAGCCAAAAAGCAAAATTGTCATGAAAAATTTATGAAATTCTAAACTTATACGCAGAAACCGGAAAACTTTACAAATCTGTTTGTCTTTTCAAACGGCACAAAAAAAGATCAATCAGCCGATAAATCTAAACCGAAAAAATGAGGCCAAGTAAAGCCTAAAGCATAAAAAAGATATTAAAAAATTTACAAAAACTTAATTAAAACTAAAAGCACGTTGAATTGCAATGAAAATTGCTTACAGCGCGAAAAAAATAAGTGACGTCGCAACTAAGACAACAAACATAAGCAGAAAAACATAAGGCCAAAAATTTTTTGAAGCCGAATATTTCCCGTTGAAAAAATTCTGGCCAGTTTTGAATAGCGCAGTTGTTTTCTCTAGATCAAGTAAGTAAAAAAAACTAAGAAAAAATATTTTTTGAAAAAAAAACAAGCTATCTTAATATGACTCATCCGATTATGTTAAAAGAAAGTTGTTAACCAAAAAAATTCATCATCCTGATTTGATAACGCTTGCTAATCACAAACCTAATCATAAACAATATGTGTTTTTTTAATTACCGACATATTTCATGCATGCAAGATAAGTCATAATCATTTGTAGAAAAAATTGTTAAGCAAAAAATTCATCCTCATTGCAAAACGCTTGTTCTTGCAAGTGAAATCTGAACGGGAAATTAAATTGAACACTTGCTCAAAATCTGTTTGTTGCAGAGTGTGTTAATTATGGCGGGTGGTATTAATTGTGTAGAGGACCTTTGAGTTTAAAAAAACAGTTGTCATGGAAAATTTTGAGATGAACAGTTTTGAGGTAGTAAATTTTCACGTTTTCGCGCTTCTAACAACGTAGTGTGAAGCAACTGAACCGATATAACATATATCGGTTCTTTTTCACGCCACATATCAAAGTTTCTGTTTTCACCTTAACTCAACGTATTTTATGACAAAATGCTTGATGTTACGATGTAGATTATGAAATAAAAAACATTTCATAATCGTTAGTTTCATGCCTGAAGATTTTCCCCTGAAGATGAAAAACCAGACGACCAATATGGTCTTCAGCTTGACACCAAAAAAATTGCAGAAACAACATGTTCATCGTGCTCAAGATACTGATAAAAAGATACATAGAAAAGTATCTCAGAAAACGATAGTTGAAAAACTAAGTTTGTCTGGAGAAATCATACAACTCCACAACTTAATTATTCCGTCATTTTTTTCCGAAGTCAAAAAAAATGCAGCAAGAGTTGACTGCGTCAGAAGATTCTAGTACAGCAGCTGAATACTCTAGGTCCGAAAAACAATTTATAGCATTTCTAACACTGAGTCGAAGTGCAGCTTCTCACTTTTGCGATAAAAAAAAATCTGACAATTTCCAAAAGTAAGCTTCTGTAGCACCGGGATCTCATAGAAATAAGGTAATTTTTGATGGAGAGCTTTACAAACACAGCGTTTTTAGTCATTGAAAAAAAAAGCTGGAAAATGAGTTAAAGAAAATTGTTGTTTTTCTGGGCAAATCCTTGCAATTTTATAGAATGCATGTAGTCTGTAAATTTTTTCGATGCTAGCTAGCATCATGGTACACAGAGGGAAAACGGACTTTCACGCCTAAAGCAAAGTAGCACAAAGCTCTCATGGCAAAGTAGCCGACAAAAATGTGATAAAAATCAAAAGCAAAAAATTTGAAGCGGGAGCAAAGCCGACAAAAAACTTCCGCAGACCTTGAGATGAAAAAAGGATTGTTTTCATAAAGGCTCTTTAAACTTTAAAAAAAACTTAAAAAACCCTCGTCTGAATACACACGCCATAAAATCATTAAGTCACGCAATGTGAGTCTTCTAAGCCGTTGTTAATTTATTCGAAATTTTTTAGACCGAATAAATCGGAAAAAAAAGAAAAAACTGAAATTATAATAAACTAGAAATGGTTATATTATAAACAGTGTGAGAAAAAACAGTTCACTTTTTTCTTGGCATTTAGTTTTTGTTAATTAATTTCTATTTCGAGTTCAGTCTCTCGCTTCTTTTTATTTAGTTTTAATCAAGTTTGTGAGACATTTTTTGTTGGTGCGAATCGCCACCTATAGATCTTTACTCGAGGCTTTCTCAGGCCGATTGAATGTCTCTATTTAGTGAGTGATAAGTGCTAGAAAAGTCAAACAAAAAATTTATTGAAATTTCATTTTTCTATTATAGCGTGACTTATCAAGTATGACTGTTGAAAAAAAAGTAAGCTAAATAATTCCGTTACTTTTAATTGTTGTGCTAAAATTTAATTAGGTCAGCCCAACTGGCCGAAGCAAATAATTGAAATTAGATGAAAAAAGGATTGTTTTCATAAAGGCTCTTTAAACTTTAAAAAAAACTTAAAAAACCCTCGTCTGAACACACACGCCATAAAATCATTAAGTCACGCTATGTGAGTCTTCTAAGCCGTTGTTAATTTATTCGAAATTTTTTAGACCGAATAAATCGGAAAAAAAGAAAAAACTGAAATTATAATAAACTGGAAATGGTTATATTATAAACAGTGTGAGAAAAAACAGTTCACTTTTTTCTTGGCATTTAGTTTTTGTTAATTAATTTCTATTTCGAGTTCAGTCTCTCGCTTCTTTTTATTTAATTTTAATCAAGTTTGTGAGACATTTTTTGTTGGTGCGAATCGCCACCTATAGATCTTTACTCGAGGCTTTCTCAGGCCGATTGAATGTCTCTATTTAGTGAGTGATAAGTGCTAGAAAAGTCAAACAAAAAATTTATTGAAATTTCATTTTTCTATTATAGCGTGACTTATCAAGTATGACTGTTGAAAAAAAAGTAAGCTAAATAATTCCGTTACTTTTAATTGTTGTGCTAAAATTTAATTAGGTCAGCCCAACTGGCCGAAGCAAATAATTGAAATTAGAAAAGTAGAGTGATAAAAGCACTCAACATAAATTACGAAATCTCTATCAAAAAGCACTCGCAGAAATCTGGCAAAGATGCCATACTGCAAAACAATTACACAACCAACCCAAAAAAATTTGCAGTGCACGTTTCCAAACGAATACAACAAGGCGGCTCGTACCAGGGCGAAGCTCTGAATGTTCCGACTGCTATTTCAAATCTATGGACTAGTAATAACATGAAAAAAATGAATGGAATACAAAAAAACTAAAGATATATTTTTTAATTTATTTTTTTTTGTGAAAATCATCCTCCAAACGCCATATAGAATACAATAAAGTACAAATAAGCTTCCTTGAACGAATTTGGAACGATTTCTAAGACGGATTAAACCTCCGCTCACGCGTTAAAAGCGCGACATATGTCGCGCTTTAAATTTCCCAAATTGGCCAAAATGTCACTATTGAAACACGCGTATCTTTACGAAAAATGATCAAAAACGTAATATCTTTTTAAATATAAACTCAGTTCAACAATCAATACATTTTGAATGAAAAAAAATTCCGCCAAAAATGGCTATTTAAATAAATTTTTCTGAAGAAAAAAAACCACCCCGAGCACAGATATTCCGTTATTTTTGTTAGGAAAACCGGAACAAAAAGAGACGGCCTCTTCTTACAATTCTGAGAGGAGTATGAAAAATAATACACAAACCACATCTCCAAATGAAGCTTAAGTGTAAGAATGACTTGCGTGATAGATTTCGTTATATTCGCATCAAGTTTCAAGCGTTTATAATCGATTATACTAAAATTTCGATACTTACTAAATTTGATACAAAATTTATTTTCAGGAATTAGTAATCGATGACAAACTCTTTTTTAAGAATCAAATTATAAAACATTTTAATCAATAATAATTGATTATTAATTCATCTATTTTGTGATAAGACTATAATCGATTTTGATAAATTATAATTGATTATTTTCATCTCAATGTCTAATTCAAATGTAAGGCATAGAAAACCCATTATAATCAATCGATTATAATTCCTTTTCTTTCCCATTTTGTCTTTGACCTTGTATCTGAATTGCAGATATTTTATGCTTTTTGTAGACGTTGGTTTATGCGAAAAAAGAGAAAATTGTTTTTATAAGTTTTCGAATCATTTCAAATTTGTAACTTTTTAAATATTTTTTGTTTCTCCACTGAAGTTGTGTCATGAAGCACATTTTAAGTTGTTTTAATTACCAAAATATTAGCACTTTGCTTTGGTGTTATGATTTACTTAGAAAATTTATTTTTCACCTACAGCGGGAATCTTTCAACTAAAATGAAAGAATCTCTACAAAACGTTTGTTTCGTGGTAAATGTTTGTGTTCAAATTAACCAAAATGGGACAAAACGTCTCTCTATAAGAGATTTTGTTTTTGATCAAAAAATGATAACCCATGGGATTTAATTTAAAAATACTTTTGGTATTTTAAAAATACTTTTAAAATTACTTTTGGCAGTTAAGAGTTTTCGTGTCTTTCTCGAGCATGAGATTTAAAGCGAAATCTAGCCGGGACGATTGACCCCCGAATTGAGAATCAAAGAACGGTGATATCTATTCTGCATTTTGTCAAAGAATTGATTTCTCTGCTCTGTTTATTTTGACCAGAAAATGCATATCTGAAGCTTTCAAGCTAAAAGATGAAAGTTGATAATCTAAGAACACGCATGTGATTCATAATCAAAGCGCATCAATATTATTTAAACAAAAATTACTCAACAATAACTTTGAAAACTACATATTTGAACTGAACTTATTTTTTTTCAGCTAAGTTAGAAATATCATAGGTGATAGAAAATGACGACAACAGACGACGAATCGAGGAGTCTTCGGATCCAAGAAAAAGAGTCCGAATCGAAGTCTTCCTTTCAATCTTTGGCAGTACTCGTCGTGTTCAATTTACTCCTAGTTTTCACCGGAATGCATGTGACGAGTATAGGTCCATTCTTTCCGACGGAAGCTCGGGACAGGAATATTTCAGTTCCGACTATCGGACTCATTGTAGCAATACTGCAAGTATCACAGGGATTATTTGCCTTTTTATTTTTACTGACGATATCAGAACAGCAGAAAAACAAAGTAGCGTATATCGGTTTCGTATTATCGGGTACAATGTGTGTTCTATTCGGGGAATCATACAATTTAAACTCCAAAAATTGGTATGTTTTTGGTTGTTTCCTGACCAGAGTATTCATTGGAATGGGCGGAGCAGCTAAATGGGCAACAACTGCGCCGATTTTGATCCCGTTGTTCCCAGCAAGGGCGGGTGTAATTTTCAGCGGACTGGAAATATCTTTCAACTTTGGCATGATGATTGCACCCCCTCTTTGCAGCTGGCTTTACTCAATAGGGGGGTATACAATTCCTTTTGTTGTTATCGGATTTGCTGAGTTATGCGTTGGTTTTCTCTGTTTTATAGCCTCTAGGTCTATTAAAAAACCAGAACTGCTTCGTGAGTCCCAAACAGTTGCAAGTGGCTTTAACTTCAAGCCAGCAGTGCATTTCTTATCCCTACCAGGAGTTTGGGCAGTTACTTTTCCTTTTATGGCTGTTTTAGCCCAGTATGGGTTTTTGTCTGTGACTCTTGCAGTACATCTACTCGACACATTTAACCTCAACGGCTCTCAATCAGGTTACGTTTTTCTCATTCACGCAAGTATGGCCACCTTGACTTCTGTTTTCTATGGCTATTTGATTGACAAGGGGTACTCCAAAGTTACCTTCTTAGTTTGTCTGGCACTTACGGCTCTTGGATACTTTATTTTGGCGCTGCCATTCTTTGGATTTGACTATCCGCGCTGGACGTTATATGCAGGTGCAACAGAAATTACTTGACAAACCCTCTATTTACAAGCTTTTTTTGTAAAAATTAATTTGAACATTTTTCGAGGACAAGTGGCTTGAAACTATCAACAAGTTTCTTATTACAAATGCGAAGCCTTTAAAATCAGAGTCTGAATCCTTTTTCCTCAATCAGCGCCTTATACAAACTGAAAAAATACCAATAAAAAATTTTGTTGATTTGAAAATTCCAACATTCTTTCTTCGAAATCCGTTTTGACAAAGTTCTTGTCATACAATTTCCATACATTTTTTACATTCAAAAATTTAAGAAAAGTATGATAATTGTATGCTTGTTATTTTTAATATTAAAAATTTTTTTTTAAAAGTTCGTCATACTAACAGTTACTAGCATTTTTTAAATGACCAGCTTTTTTCAACCGTTGGCAATTTCTTAGTTAGATTTCTTTCAAATTTTGTGTTTGTTTCCAAACACAGTAAGCTGAAATAATACAGATTTGTCGATCACAACTTTAGAAAAAACATCCCCATTCATTGCTCTAGGTCAAACTTTATTTTTTTTCTAATTTTTAGAACAACAAAATTATGAGCCTTCGTCATGAAATACAAATAATTACCATTGGCGCAAAAAAAATCAGCTGAACATTTTTTGACCTTGTAATTTTTTGCGTAATTTTTAAAGAATTAAATATGGTATAGATTGAAAACAATCAAAAATCCAAACTTGATTGAAAAAACTAGTTTTGGACAAAAGTTTTAAATAATGAGTAAATGTTTTTTTTCAGCACGGCATTTATGTTGCGACAATATCAAAATTGTATGGAGATTTGTTTTATTTGAGTACAGAGTTGATTTTGCGACAATAACAAAATTTTATGGTTTATTTTTGTGTACAGAATTGATTTTGTGCCGTCAAAATTTTATAAGATTTTTTGAAAGATCAAAAAAGCAGTTTTGAGAATTATAATTGAAAAATCGTGAATAGAAAATGTATGACTAGCTTTTTTTCCACAACAAAAAAGTCATCAGCATGTTTTATGCAGATTTTAGAGTGGACAACACTGTTTAGATTAAAATATCTTGAGAAAAATAAAAAGAATTTAAAGTTTTTTTTATCAGAGATGTTATCATTTAAAAAATACAGGCCAAATAAAGAAATATTGTAGCGCGATCAATTATCAAAGACAGTTTATGTAGAATTGTATTACGATATTTCGTTAATAATTCCTTTTTTTTTTAATCCTTGAGGTTTTCATCAGAAAAATACTGGCCATGCAATACTCTAATGGAGATATTGTTGCGCGATCAATTTCCAAAGACAGTTTACGTAGAATTGTATTACGATATTTCGAAAATAATTGCCTGTTTTTTTATCCTTGAGGTTTTCATCTGAAAAATACTGGCCATGCAATTCTCTTATGGAGATATTGTTGCGCGATCAATTTCCAAAGACAGTTTACGTAGAATTGTATTACGATATTTCGTTAATGATTCCTTTTTTTTTAATCCTTGAGGTTTTCATCTGAAAAATACTGGCCATGCAATACTCTTATGGAGATATTGTTGCGCGATCAATTTCCAAAGACAGTTTACGTAGAATTGTATTACGATATTTCGAAAATAATTGCCTGTTTTTTTAATCCTTGAGGTTTTCATCTGAAAAATACTCACCATGCAATTCTCTTATGGAGATTTTGTAGCGCGATCAATTTCCAAAGACAGTTTATGTAGAATTGTATTACGATATTTCGAAAAAAAATTGCCTGTTTTTCAATTAATCCTAGAGGTTTTCATCTGAAAAATACTGGCCATGCAATTCTCTTATGGAGATTTTGTAGCGCGATCAATTATCAAAGACAAATTATGTAGAACTGTTTTACAATATTTCGAAAATAATTGCCTGTTTTTCAATTAATCCTTGAGGTTTTCATTTGAAAAATACTGGCCATGCAATTCTCTTATTGAGATTTTGTAGCGCGATCAATTTTCAAAGACGAATTATGTAGAATTGTATTACGATATTTCGATAAAAATTGCCTGTTTTTTTAATCCTTGAGGTTTTCATCGGAAAAATACTGACCATGCAATTCTCTTATGGAGATTTTGTAGCGCGATCAATTTCCAAAGACAGTTTATGTAGAATTGTATTATAATATTTCGAAAATAATTGCCTGTTTTTTTTAATCCTTGAGGTTTTCATCTGAAAAATACTGGCCATGCAATTCTCTTATGGAGATTTTGTAGCGCGATCAATTATCAAAGACAAAATTATGTAGAATTGTATAACAATATTTCGAAAATAATTGCCCTTTTTTCAATTAATCCTTGAGGTTTTCATTTGAAAAATACTGGCCATGCAATTCTCTTATTGAGATTTTGTAGCGCGATCAATTTTCAAAGACGAATTATGTAGAATTGTATTACGATATTTCGAAAAAAAATTGCCTGTTTTTCAATTAATCCTAGAGGTTTTCGTCTGAATAATACTGGCCATGCAATTCTCTTATGGAGATTTTGTAGCGCGATCAATTATTAAAGACAGTTTATGTAGAATTGCATTACGATATTTCGAAAATAATTGACTGTTTTTTAATCCTTGAGGTTTTCATCTGAAAAATACTGGCCATGCAATTCTCTTATGGAGATATTGTTGCGCGATCAATTTCCAAAGACAGTTTATGAAGTATTGTATTACGATATTTCGAAAATCTTTGCCTGTTTTTTTTTATTCCAGCCGTTATGATTCTGGTTCCGGCTTCTGACGAAAACTCTTTTGTTCAGTCATTTTTTGACGTTTTAACTAAGCTTTTTGGCCACTTTTTTGAAATTTAGTGATTCGCAGAGCTCAAATTTAAAAAGATATTTCATCTGTGATTTTTTTTGGTAAAGTTATGGGGCTTATTTTTTTTAGTTTCGCCAAGTTGGGATAATTTAGTGCACTATATTGCGCTCTTACTGCATGTGAAAGAGTTGGATAAATGCGTATAAATCCAATTGAGGCAAACAAGTAGGCCTTAAAGTGCAGTCGAAACATTCCGAGATGCGCCCTGATATGCGAGTAGCCTCGTCTAATCCAGTAAGATTTTCTCGAAAATTATCATCAAAGCATATTTATATGACAAGGTCAAGGGCATTTTATAGAAAAAATTATTTTGCTACATTTAATTAAAAAACAAATGCCTGCCTTATTTTAGGAGCTCATTTTTTTAAACATAACTCGCATAAATTACTGCTCAAGCTAGTTTTTTATCCGTTTGATTGGTGGCTAGTGTTAGCAGGCAGATTCTTTCTATGGTGCAGCGTTGAAAAGCTTTAGTTTTTAATCTGAATGTGGGAATCTCCAACTGGCTACTAAGCCGAAAACTGCTTTTTGACGCCCCTTTTCCGTAAACTGGAGAAATTTTTGTTACATTTTTAAGGCGATTCAGACCAAAATGGATGTTGCAAAAGAACTCGATGATTGAGGAGGAATTCCTGATTGTAATTAAGTTTCAGCAGTCTTGTCAAGTAAGTTTCTGATATCCCCTTGCTAGGTCTCATTGTTCTGGGCATATCATCTAACGGCGGATTTCTTCCTTGTTATTTTCTGTTCGATCTTATTGGAAAACGCAACAATTTTCCATCAGAAGAAAGTTTGAGATTGTGCATTTGCTCGTGGATTACAACATCCTATGGTATTGCGTTGATTTTCGGCCAATATGTGGTGGGGGGAGTGTTCTTCAACTATTTCGATTTCTACCAGTCAAGTCTGCTGCTGTCAGTTTTGACTCTCATTCCTGCAATTGCAGCAGGAATTTATATTGTGACATCTGACGTGAATCATAAACACCAGTACAACCCCATCTGAACACTATTTAGTTATCTATAGAAAGCTTTGATAGTTTGTAAAGGTTATACTATATTAAATTTTAACAATTTTCAACTTTTATCTAGACGCCACTTCCATAATTTCTACTTATTTACAACTATAAGTTTTTCGCAGAAAGAAACGAAACATATGCAGTTTCTAATATGAAGAATTTCAGAAAACTTAGTCGACTTTTTAAGGTCAGCCAATTGGAACTGTTTGGGCTCTGAAAAACTTAGACGGGTTCCCGTCTGAAAACTTTGAACAACAGATCTGAGGGTGGGCCAGATGCTACGTAAGGGTGGGAAGTTAGTTTCGGGATGAAATGACAGATATAGCGCGAGTACCGTTACTTAATCTGCATATATAAATGCCCAATCTAAAGTGGTTTTGTAAAAATTAAAGAAAAATTGCTTTTCGTTGCAAAATTATTCGAAAGTGATTTGATGTTGGACTAGTTGAGAAAATGGTGCTAACTTTTGGTGGCAAAAATCTGGAAAGCACAGTATCTGCTCGCAAAATTAAGAACAATTTGCAGGAAATGCTGTTAAAAATGAATTTTTCAAAAAATGAGTTTTTTACTTTTAATTGTTTGGGTGGTATTCAAATAGCAGAAGTTGCAGCAAAAACTACCGCAAAATTTCTAACAGATACAGTAACAAAAACTAGGAGTGAACTTTATGATTTATATCGCTCGTTCACAAGGGGTTCAGGGCAATTGCCGCATTTTTGGAAGTTCTTTTTTAACGAAACAAAAGGGATTTCTAATCAAGTAAATTGAATTTCTTCAATTTAAAAAATCAAACTTGGTTGCCTATATTATTCGACTTAGAAGTATAAATCACAGTTTGTTACCCAAAAATTATTTAGCTTACATAAATATCAGAGTCAACTTTGGGCTCCAACTGAACAATATTCCTTGTGAGTGAGGCAAAGTAAAGTAATGGCTAACTAGCTGCAAGCTTGGCTTTTAACCTTACAAAAGAAATGTTTTTAAAAAGTCTACAGTATTCCAAACGGTATTTGATTTTACGTATTTGACAGTTAAAAATTTGACAGTTTTGCATCAAAAAATGTAGCATGTGACGGTCTTCGAGGAAACAAAGCTTCAGTTTTGATTATCCTGTGGAAAGGGGCATCTGATCTAGTACTATATCTGCGGAACGTTTGCGCAGAGGAGTCTAGAGACTATCGGAAGTTTTTTCAAATTTTCAGAAATTCGTTTGCTGAGCAATTGATCACGAAAAAAACTTAAGATGTTTGAATACAATTATTTGCAAAACGCGTAGTGATATAACCAAAAATTATTTCGCCTAATTTTGTTGGATAAAACGTAGTTAAGAAAACTGTTCAATTTTTTGTTTGCCGTTATATAAAGAAAGAAGCAGTCCTTGGTCTAAGTTTTGTTCAACGTACGATGTAGAAAAAATTGAGACGGTAAAACTGCCGTAAAAATTTTCATCCGCTACAAACTGTTTCCTCAAGCATAGCCGGTTTTATTCAAATTGCATCAGCATTCTCCATCAATCAAAACTCCTGGAAAGTTACGCATTACCACTAGGTAGATCTTCCGTACACACAAAACCTTTTATTTTTTTCTAAAGCCATTTGTTTGCAAGAAGACGCATAGTTTGCACTAAGTTGCATTGATAGATGATTTGCTAGGAGAAACAATTTTCACTAAGTTGAATTGATAAGTAGTTTACTTTTGTAAAACGGTCATCTAAAACTGAAAATCAGCTTAAAATATTTTTAATCCACTCGGTTTGTTGTGCACCCTAAATATTGAAGCTTTTTCTCCTTTTAGGCTAACTTTACCCTGTAAGTCATTCACGTTAAGGTCATTTCTGTGAGGAAAAAACAATCGAAGGTCCCAGAATGAAATAAGGGCATACGTGAAGTTTCACAAAAGTGATTAACACTGATTTTTCAACTATTGATTTCTGTTTATCAAATAACTTTCCAAAAAAAACTTTTCCACCTAAAGCCATTTTTTTGAAAATTTTTTAAGCAAAATTTCATGGTGGACAGTGTTAAATGCTTTGCATAGATCTGTCATAAACTCGCCCTTAAATTTTTTTTCATAGGTTTTCGCACTGCGATTTTTGTGCCAGTGCATGATAACAAAAAAAAAATTATGAACCCAATTTTTTCAACAAAAAAATGGGTCTCACTTGAGCCGTGAAAGCTCTTAAGGTTTTCAATTCATTCAAAAAAATAACAAAAAAGCATTCAATAACAAATCACTTGTTCTTTCTAGGTAGCAGGTTAATTAACTGACAATCGAGTGGATCAGTTTAACCCCATCTTAGAAAAACTCAAGTAGTTTTGCTGGCTGAAATTTGTCAGGAAAATTTTCCAGGTCAATATGTTTGTTCCAGTAAGATCCTAGATCTTTGCTGATAGTTGGTGTGCACTCTTTATCAATTTGGTTGTTGTTTACTTATTTTCCACCGAATTGTAAGATTCCAGTTTTTTATAATTTTTTTTCTTGATACTGCTGGTGCAAATGTCGCTGAGTGAGAATGGAACATCAATGCACCGGTTTAGGTCCAACATATACCGAGTTTTTTGGTGTCATTTTTTGGTTGGAATTCTTATTTTATGGGAGGTGAGTCCTATGCTGATAGAATTTGTTTCTTTTAATGGGCCAGTCAGCGGTAAAAGAGAGAGACGAATCGTTGTAACTAGGGATCAGCACTACCATCGCCAAACAAATTTAGTAAGGCTGTTTTTCTTCTTAGCACATACCAAGCCAGAGTGTGGGTGAGAGCAGAAGCTAGTGAAACAGGTGGTCTGTGTTTTCTCTTTTAAAGGTGAAAGCAAACGATTATCAATACAGTCAAAAAATCACAACTAATCAACTGAAGCAAAAAAATTCCTAGCGAAACAAAATGTCAAATTAGAGCGGCAAGGTGCAACAAAGCAAGAAAAACCGATCAAGTTGAGTTTGAAAAAAGCTCTAAAACAACAAAAAACGTGTACAGCGTCGGATTTTGGTACCAAGTTGCAAACGATGAAGTCGACTTTCATAAAACTATGAAAAAGCCGCTAAAGCATAACCTCAAGTGCGTCGTTTTTGTGCCAACAAGGCGACCAAAATAACACTGTCAGCTACTGCGTTGATAAGCTGATGGACAATTCAGTACAAGAAAAACTTCATAAAAATCAGAAAAAAGTTCGGGTGCACGACCAAACAAAAGCAAAGGAAATAGTTATTCAGCTTCGAAGAAGCGAAGGCAAAGATAGCCCAAATAAAATCAATTTAAGCAGGGTTCAAGATGAATCGAATCTGAAATTACCTAAGCTGAAGGTGCCGGAGTAAAGTTGGATCCGCTTGAGCTGCTCGGCTCACGAGTTGTCAAACTCATTCCTAGCAACGGAAGATATTGGCATGGTAAAAGCAGGCCACTTCCCAAATTAAAGCAGCAATACTAAATTTAAACAGCAATCGCAATTATGGTTTATAGACAGAATTTTATTTAGTAGCTTACCAGGCAGCTGCTAGAAATTTTAGAAGACCTCATGTTCACTGTCGATGAGCAACAGAAAAAAAAACAAGGCCAAAAGTTATGAGACCATGAGATTTGGATCTTTTTAACTACATCTCCCCTCGGGAACCTAGTAAAAATACCCCCCCCCCCTATAAAAAAAAATCAACGGTTCAGCATATGGGAACCTGATCCAAACTGTATATTATTATTGGTTATAAATTAGATATTTTATCCCTATAAAATATTGAAGACTAACCAATCAGACTCCATCTAACTAACAACCCACTTATTTGTAAGTGCTGAAACTACTTGTAGTTTCAGCACCAGAGCATTCTGAATTTAACTTACAGCTTAGTTGCCTTTTCCAAGAGACCAACTTGTAACAAAAGATGAATTGAATCTTTCTTTTTGCATGCTTTGTGACAAAAAACCATATTCGTATGATTTGATGGCGATGCACACGTACCGCAAACAAGTTCAAGTTAAATTACTTAACGCTGCCTCTTCGATCTCGTAAGTATCAAGAATGTCTCTTAGGTTTCTCAATGACAATCTTAGTGACTCAGCTAGAGTTACACACACAGGGCGTGCTCAGTATTGATATAATGTCTAAAAAAATCAACGGTTCAGCATATGGGAATCTTATTCTTAGTAACCAATATCCCTCTTTTGCAAAAAAGGAATTTAGTTAAAGAGATCCCGTGATTTTTAGTCAATTTAAACAGTCTCTCATGTCTAGTCGAAATTTTGGAGTTATTTACGCAGTGCCAATATTTTGGAGATCTGATTTGTGCACGTCTTGCAAGAGCGCTGTCATATTGCGCCCACCCGATCGTACAGAGTGGAACCTGATCCAAACTGTATATTATTATTGGTTATAAATTAGATATTTTATCCCTATAAAATATTGAAGACTAACCAATCAGACTCCATCTAAATAACAACCCACTTATTTGTAAGTGCTGAAACTACTTGTAGTTTCAGCACCATAGCATTCTGAATTTAACTTACAGCTTAGTTGCCTTTTCCAAGAGACCAACTCGTAACAAAAGATGAATTGAATCTTTTTTTTTGCATGCTTTGTGACAAAAAACAATATTCGTATGATTTGATGGCGATGCTCACGTACCGCAAACAAGTTCAAGTTAAATTACTTAACGCTGCCTCTTCGATCTCGTAAGTATCAAGAATGTCTCCTAGGTTTCTCAATGACAATCTTAGTGACTCAGCTAGAGTTACACACACAGGGCCTGCTCGGTATTGATATAATGTATAAAAAAATCAACGGTTCAGCATAAGGGAATTTTATTCTTAGTAACCAATATCCCTCTTTTGCAAAAAAGGAATTTAGTTAAAGAGATCCCGTGATTTTTAGTCAATTTAAACAGTCTCTCATGTCTAGTCGAAATTTTGGAGTTATTTACGCAGTGCCAATATTTTGGAGATCTGATTTGTGCACGTCTTGCAAGAGCGCTGTCATATTGCGCCCACCCGATCGTACAGAGTGGAACCTGATCCAAACTGTATATTATTATTGGTTATAAATTAGATATTTTATCCCTATAAAATATTGAAGACTAACCAATCAGACTCCATCTAAATAACAACCCACTTATTTGTAAGTGCTGAAACTACTTGTAGTTTCAGCACCATAGCATTCTGAATTTAACTTACAGCTTAGTTGCCTTTTCCAAGAGACCAACTCGTAACAAAAGATGAATTGAATCTTTTTTTTTGCATGCTTTGTGACAAAAAACAATATTCGTATGATTTGATGGCGATGCTCACGTACCGCAAACAAGTTCAAGTTAAATTACTTAACGCTGCCTCTTCGATCTCGTAAGTATCAAGAATGTCTCCTAGGTTTCTCAATGACAATCTTAGTGACTCAGCTAGAGTTACACACACAGGGCCTGCTCGGTATTGATATAATGTATAAAAAAATCAACGGTTCAGCATAAGGGAATTTTATTCTTAGTAACCAATATCCCTCTTTTGCAAAAAAGGAATTTAGTTAAAGAGATCCCGTGATTTTTAGTCAATTTAAACAGTCTCTCATTTCTAGTCGAAATTTTGGAGTTATTTACGCAGTGCCAATATTTTGGAGATCTGATTTGTGCACGTCTTGCAAGAGCGCTGTCATATTGCGCCCAACCGATCGTACAGAGTGGAACCTGATCCAAACTGTATATTATTATTGGTTATAAATTAGATATTTTATCCCTATAAAATATTGAAGACTAACCAATCAGACTCCATCTAACTAACAACCCACTTATTTGTAAGTGCTGAAACTACTTGTAGTTTCAGCACCAGAGCATTCTGAATTTAACTTACAGCTTAGTTGCCTTTTCCAAGAGACCAACTCGTAACAAACCAGTACACTTTAGATCTATTGAGACTAAGAGATTTAAGAGTAAGAGTAAGACCGGTATTAGACTAAGAAGTTGCACGAATCCATCCGGCCGAAAATAAGATAGCGTGACGAGCAGACGGTGTACCTTATCTGAAATTACTCTATGAGTTAGACCATCCGTCCCAACTCATCGGGTGCAACCATAAGTCTCAAATAAGACCTTAAGCAAAATAATAGTTTAGAACTACACAAAAATAGATTAGGCTTAGACAAACATGCACAAAAATGTTATACGACAATAATTTAATCGAAATGTCTCTACGACTCAATAGATCAGAGCCATCATTCCGAACAATACGAGAACTCCCCGGTATTGGAAGAAAACCTCGGACAAGAGACGATATACGACTACAACGGAACTTACCCATAAGTTTCATGGTCGTACGGCAAAAGCCAACACAAACTTTTATATTTAGAGTTTTATTAGCAATGAATTTAGATTTTCCTTTGCAGACATAGTATAGTTGAAGAAAATTCTTCACCGATATCTACAGGCGCTTAACCTATTATTGTACAATAACGATTGATAAAGAGATCTCTAATCGTTTCTTTAAAACTGCAGTAAAGTAAATTGAAAAGATATCTAAAAAGAATTTTTATTGAAAATAAAAAATAAAAATTAGTTAGTGAATACACAAATTATTAGTAAACATAAATCATCTTGTCATCTCCAGCTTCATCACCTAAACATAATAGCAATCATAAACCCACTAATATCATAAAAAACTAAACTCTTTCATCAAAATAAACTTTAAATTATTTTAAAAGGCTTATCCTAAATTTTACCCTCACTTAACTTAACTTTATTTAAACTTAAAATTAGATCATCAAGGATTTCCTTGGATCTCAATTACAATTCTAAATTCAATCATTTTGTATTACAATTTCTTATTCTGATCATCAAGGTTTATCCTTGGATCAAATAGAACAATTTTGTTCTCCCCTGCCCACTTAACAAATGTCTAACGACCTCAAACGTCGAGTCACTACCCAACCCTATCAAAAGACCCAGGACAAACTTTTCAATCACTCTAACCATTTTAATTAGGCTAAACAGTGAAGAACTTTGGTTATTCATCCTTCACTTGACCCCTCCTCTCATATGACCCAGGATAAATCTTAAACTTAGTAAGTTTAAAATAGTATCTAACGAACTACTTGCGTTCTAATTATACCCGAACCTTGTGGATCAATTTACTATTCTCCAACCCTTGAATACAATCATTACCCCTAATCTGATTAAGTAAGTTAACACCTTAACTTAGACTAGCCACGAGAAAGTAACAACCTTTCTTCGGAATCGATATATGCTTCTCTCTCCAACCCTAAGAAACAAGACCCAAGCTAAGCTAACCCGGAAAAATTGTAGGGACGAGTAGTTTAAGCACTTTAAAAATCACTAATCTAAATTATGCATCCATCATCCTAAACCCTATGTCATTAGACAATTTAGGAAATAAACAACGAATCATATTACACAACTGTGAAATAAACAACGAAAAAAATGGTCTCTTAATCACTCCACACAGAAAATCGACAGGATATATTAGAACCAAACGACAAACAATCAAACGAAAAATTTTAAGCAAACAAAGACAAAATACACGAAATAGATTTTCAAAACAAAGAAACGCATTTTCCGAATCAGAAACAAGTCATTTTCAAAACTTTAAAGATTAAAAGACTCAATAAATAAGAATACCCAGTTAATGATCCATTTTAGTTTTCTGAATCAGAAACCACATCACATTCATCAATACAAGGAAAAAGAAGAATAAAAAAACATACAAAAACAAACCAGTACGACTATACAATTAGAATCAACCAAAAAAAAACACATAGAAAATACAAATTGACAGTCATAAAACACAAAAATGAGATCAAATGAAGAAAGTGAAGATGACAACTCCATCCTCCCATTTATCATCACTACCTCAAAGGAAAATGTAAACTATCACGACAGTATGAAATCTATACCATAGAATTACAGAGCCTAAGTACAATTCATGGTAAGTATCTACTTCAAACAGACGACATAGATATAGAACTTTCAAAAGTATTCACAGAATAAATAAAAAAATGTACAACATCAAAAGTCACAAAGAGCAAATCAATATTTTTTAATGAAGTATTTCGAATAAAATATAGATATTTATCTATATTAGAAAAACCAGAATCCCAAGTAACTTCACCAGTTCAAACATCAAAACATACATTTGTAAGACATGAAATCACAATATTTTCTGAATATTTAAATACAATCCGTGAAAATTTAACTAGCAACGACGTTTCGCAAAATTACAAACACGATTTACAAAAAATCTTAGCATGGTTCATCATAGATTATTTCACACATAATCTTGATTTAATCTCACAAGCAGGAAAGAATTTCAGACCCCAAAAGTCAACAGATGATACAGCATTAGCAGAAGATTCAGATTATGTTTGGGACTCTGAATGGTCTCATACATTATTTATTAACATACCAACAGATATTTCAAGTCAAGCCATTAGCGCAATTTCTGTACACAAAAGTTCTATTACGGTATATCCACTCACAACTGATGCAACACCTTTAAACTATAATTCATTCCTACCCGATAGAACACGCAATAATACCTTAAATTCAACTGTCATACAACAAGAAAATCTAAATGGAACTAGGAATCTCACACAACAAGATATTCAAACATCATCACATCTCATAAATGAAGGAGCAGTTACCACAGTAGTAACAACAGCACAACAAAATATCTCACCAATACATCTAAATCTTACAACTTCAAGACCAAAAAATCCAATCTTACCACAAATAACACTACAATCTACGGTTAAACCCACCATTGAACCAAGATACCCACACGTGAGCTATCAACCATTTAGACCAATGATGAAACCGATACAAAAACAAAGAACATTCACTAGAAATAAATTTGCACAACACAATTATAACTATGTAAATAGACCACAAACGTCTAAATCTTTTCGCCCAAATTATCAAAATCATTTATTTTCACAAAAACAAAATTTTTGACAACCAACAACAACTACAGTAAATTCTCAGGATTATCCACGTATTTCACAAGATCAAAGTGAAAATTGTCCATATTCCCAACAAAATAAAAATAATGAGCAAAACCAAGGTAAACGCAATACACCTTACTATATACCTAATTATCTATCATCAGATGATGATTATCAACCAGATATTTTTGCACCATATACACAAGAATACCGTGCAAAACCACCTCGACCAAATCAAGCATCCCAAAATACAAGTTTTTATCCACAAAACTCCGCTAATACACAAAATCACCAACCGTTGCAAACGCAAAACCCAGCCTATACACAAGCATATCAACCAATACAAAGGCAAAACCCAGTAAACACAGATTATTATCAACCAGCACAAATGCAAAATGAAATCCCACTACCCTATTATTTACAACAACACGAAATCACAAAAAGTCAACTCACAAATTTCTCACAAATACCTAACGCCGCAGAATCACTACAGATGACTATGAATCCATACCTCATTGGTGGATCATCAAAACAATCAAACAAGCCATTGATGGTATTCACTGGCACAGATCCTGAATATTCTGTAGAAGATTATTTAAATGGAGTCACATCAAATTTAATTTTTAACATAGGACCTGAACCCATAAACACGCCACTTCACCAGAATTGGATACATAGACGCACAGCTTTAATACAAACCACACTTGATGGTGCAGCTTTAATACAAACCACACTTGATTTTCAGTTCTACCTATAGAAATATAATCAGATTGGAAAAGATTCACACAAGAATTTTGAAAAATGTTTGATCCAGAAAGAAACAAACAACATCAAAGAGTTTTATGTAATGAAATTCGTAGACTACCAAATGAAACGATCAAACAATTAGCAGTACGCATCAAAACACTAGTTCGAAAAGCATATTCACTAAATTCTCATGATTATAAAAACAAAAAAATGACAGAAACTTTAATGATGACTCTAACACCTCAATTACGAAAAATAGCAATTAAAAAGAGAGCATCACATCCTTCCTCAATTCGAGAACCAGATCTAGATTTCAGAAAACTAGTAGATAAACTAGAACAAGCAGAAATCACTATGAATTTAGAAGACACTGAAAATCTCAAATTACAGTACGTTAATATTATTCAAACCAAAACTTAAATAAATAATATACATATTTCAGACACAGATTTATCCAAAAAATCACTGAAATTCTGAATATATTTGAGAAAAACCCAAACTTTAAAGTAAACCATCATTTAAAAAATGGTGTAACTATTGCCGAAGATACGGACACATTATTGCTGAATGCAGACAGAAACAGCAAGACAATCAAAACAAACCACAAAGTACAAAGAACCAAATAAATCATTCTATGAATACATGAAGAAAGATCAAAACTTACCAAACAAAAATATTAATAGCAACAACAGCTCTGGAAAACTCCTACCAAATAGCTCAAATCATTCAAGAAATCAATCACCATATAATTCTAACTACAGAGGTAGATCACCAGATCAAAGAAATTCACGAAATCCCTCACAAAATCGATATAGTTGATCACACAGTAGAAATAACCATTATCGAAATAATTATTCACGTTCAAACTCAAACAGACAGAATTTTTCGTTTGATACCAGTTCCCATTCACACCCTAGGAATAGACACTACTCAACTGATAGATCAGGAAACTCATCATACAATAGATATAAAAAAATAATCCAACAATAGGAACAGAAGTTATTCAAATAATCGAAATCAGCAATATTATAATCGATCACGAGAATATTCAAACAACAGATCAAATCACCAAAGATCCAATTACAATGATTATCGAAATAGAACACGAGATAATTCACAAAATAGGAATTCAAACTATTACAGTAGACAAAGAAACTACTCTCAATCACCTCATAGAAATAACACACGTTATCCAGATTTTCAAAACAAATATAGAAGTAATACACCAAAACATCAGAGACTAATAAATGAAGTGCAGATAACTGATGAAACAAATTCAGACCCCCCTGGTATTGAAAACACAGAGACTACTGAGTTACAATTAAATCACAAAAATTTTAAATCGACAGACAGTGACAGTGATATAGGCAACACACTTTTAGTCAACATGATAGAAGTTGAAAATGATTATGAATCTGTTACATACAAACAACCTTTTCATTCGCAAATTTACGAAACTCATTTGGAGTTACTTTTAAATTATCACACTAGACCTAAAAGTAATAACATACCAATAGAACAAAGAGTAAATAAAGAAACAATATCACAACAACCTGAAAAAGAACAAACACCATGCTCTAGTACAAATCACATTTACCAGAATACACCAAACGAACCACCAAAAGAAAAAAATTGGACAATCCTCTTTCTTTTAGAAAGTCCAAAATGTAAAGATTTTCAACCACCAGACCTTGAAATAGATTTTTTAATAGACTCTGGAGCAGAATCAATAATCATTAATATTCCAACTTGGAATGAAATCAAAATCTTACACCTTAGAATAACACCCATAAAAACAACAAGTAGACTAGCAACGGAACAAGGCCCAACCCTAACAAATTATGGAAAAATTCAACTTTTCCTTGTTCCCACTAAAACAAGGGAACAAAATAAACTTCTCATTAAACCATTTAAACAGATATTCCATATCACAAATATGAAACACAATATTATTGGAATCCCATTCATCACAAAGTATATACCAACTTTTAATATATTAGATAGTATAATTAATATAAAAGATAAATATACAAGAAAGCAAAATATCGCTCGAACATTCTTCCAAAGAATGAACAAACAACCATCTTTCTTTTCAAAATTTTACCCCAACTATAATAAAGAAAGAAATTATCTCAAATCACTTTCAGGTTATACTTATGAATTTCCAATTGAACAAGATCACCAGTACGACAAAAATCAAAATAGACAACATCTCTTTATGTCAGACTTTGAATTTAGACCAATTCACAAATTTTTTAGAGTAACAAATTCATCCATAAAATACATGAAAAACTCAAATTCCGATATTATTTCATTACAAGTGTATAACAATTCACCATACAAAATTACCCTACTTTTAGGACTCTTAGGATATTGCGAAACTAATGCAACAACTTCCCCCACAAAAGAAGTAGCATACAGAGTGAATAATATACTACAACTACTGGATATATGTCAGTCAACAATCCTCGACGAAGAACTATCAATAAATTATATAATAAGTAATGAAAAAAAGAATACCGACTATTTCACAAAAACACCTTATTTAAAACCAACATTCAAAATATCACACTATATAGAACAACAACAAAAATTTTTAACAATGTTCAATTTTAAACACTCCCAATTAACACAGAATGAATTTGAAAATTTAGCCGATTTACTTTTAAAATATCCAAAAGTTTATGCAACATCTAAATTTGACGTTGGAAAAATAAATTCACCACTACATTTACCCTTGAAACCTGACGCAATTTTAAAAAAACAACGAGCAAGTAAAGTACCAATTCATTTACATGACAAAGTCAATAGACTACTTGACATTCTAGAACAATACGAAATTATATCCCCGGTAAATAAAGAAGAACAATCGAAAGGAAACACCTTTACTAGCCCTGATATTATCCTTGCCAATGGGGAATCATTAAAAATAGTTCTAGATGCTAGATATCTCAATTCGCTAATCGAGGACTCTAAATGTAATTGGCAAAAAGAACCAATCCAAGTAAATTTAACAAAAATAAACGGTAAATATTTCACAACTGCAGACATGAATAGTGCATATAACTAAATGCCACTAGACGAACAATCACGACGACTAACACAATTCGTTATTGGAAATCAAGAATACGAAATCAATAGATTATTCTAAGGTATATCCATTGGGCCAGCAGCTTTCTCAGCCTTTATGAGTAAAAGTTTTAGACCACTCATACTCAGTAAAAAAGCTGAACAAATTTAGACGATGTTTTTATGCAATCACAAACAAAAGATGAAATGTTCATAGTTCTAGAAAAATATCATCAAATTCTACAAAACGAAAACATGAAAGCAGCCCCAGATAAATCACATTTTTTCTTAACACGCGTAAAATTTCTTGGACACATCATAGAAAAAGACACTATAACCCCACTGAAATCGCGAATTGACGCAATTCAAAAACTTCAACCACCAACAAATAAAAAGAAAATACAAAGATTTTTTGGAATTTTAAATTTCTTAGTTAAATACGTATATAAAATGCAATTATACTTAAGACCATTCTATAATATTCTTAGACAACAAAATAATTTTGAATGGACAACAGAACACCAAACACAATTTGAAGAAATCAAAAAACTTCTCACTGAAAAAATTTCAACCACAATCCCAGATCCAAATCAACCATTTTATGCAATGTGCGATGCTTCAAATTTTGGCATCGGAGCATCATTATTAAAATCCCACAGTGGAACAATTAAAATGATAATCATTTCAGCAAACTCTCGCCTATTTACACAAGCTGAATTCTGACTCTCTACCCTTATGAGAGAGCGCACAGCTATCATACACACCTGAACAGAATATGAATTTTTGATACTTGGATCTAAACATCTAACATTTTTGCTTACAGACCATAAACCTATCATATTTCTTTTTATACAAAAATCAAATCCAAACCATAGAGTTTATAGATTTCAACTAATCCTAATGAAATTTCCAAACTTACACATAGCATGGACAGCGAGAAAAAACCTTGCACTACCTGATACCCTTAGTAGAAATACACCACCTGAACTATTAACAAGAAAGACAACAGTTGAAATACCACAAAAGATAAAATTTTATCTCGCCAAAGATGAAACCTCACCACGATTAGAATGTAAATATGCAGTAAAAACTGACATAGATCAGTCACAAATAAGCAATCTACATTATTTTCTACTCTATTTAGATCGTCAAAACAACCATTATGAAGTTGATTTATTAAGCACATCTACATTTAAACCAATTCCGTATTCACATTGGATCAAAAATAATACTCAACAAAAACGACTTCAACAACCACCACATAAAAAGGACCCATTCCCTTTAATAGAAAAGGAAAATCTAACTGATACCATGAATCTATCAGGACCGTTACCAATTGATTCAAAATACACAATATATAAAGTTTTTAATCTTTATGATCCACTTGATACAATACCCCTATCAAAAATCGAAATAGAAAACATTTTTCCACCAACAACAGAAAAAGTTACACTCAAATTATTACGGAAATACCAAAACCTTGACCCCGTCATTAGACAACTCAATTGATGGCAAAAAAAATAAACAAAGCCAACAAAAGCTGATACCACAATCTTAGGAAACAAAACACTCCTTAGATACTTCAGAAAATTTAATAACACCACCATAAGTGAAAACACAGACATTCTAGAAAGTCAAACACCTGATTTTAAAGTACCATGCTTACCTTTAAGTATGATGTTAATCGCATTTAACACTTCCACACCTTAAATACAAAAGGACATTCCGGATCAGAAAAAACATATTCAAATTTTATACAACAATTTTATTTCCCTAATGCACCAATCTGGATAAAAGTATTATGCAACAATTGTATAATATGCCAATTAAATAATTCCTATCCAAATCCAAAACAAATCGCAGTAAAACAAGATTTTAAAGGTTAAAGTCTTTATTTTAATCACAGAATATCATTTGACACAAAAGGACCAATTTCACCAACTTCAGAAGGAAACTCTTTATAATGGTAATTGTTGATGCATTTACACATTATGTAGCACTTAACCCAGTACCCCATGGTAATGCTTTTTATGCATATACAACACTCTACGAACACTGAATAGCTAAATTTGGATTACCCGAAATTTTAGTCACAGACAATGGCACTGAATTTATTAATAATGAAATCATCACTTTATGCCACTTATAAAACATTAAAAATAAACCACGTACATCTCATGCACCTTGGACAAATGGACTAGTTGACAGTATGAACCGTTCATTACAAAAATATCTCAGATGTATCATTAATGGAAATGATACCCGATATACTGAATGGTCAGCAGATGTAAAATTATTCCCACTTTCATATAATTCACAAATGACGACAACATTAGGAATGTCACCGTACGAAATGGTATTCAATCAAAAACCACGTAAACCAATAATGTTTACAGCAAACGCCCATAAAAAAGCACAAGGTTATTGTCAACTAAACAAAGATTCAAATTGTTATAATCTAACACTTCATACCCATAATGAAGACCACTTTCATCATCCACAAATTTTAAAAGTAGCTTCCGGTACCCACACCAAACGGATTTTAAATAGAGATAAAAAACACAACGAAATTTATCAAAAAGTAACAGAAAAATTGCTAAAACGACAAAATATAAATTACCAAATAAATTCACGCTTTACACCAGCAACAGATTTAAAAATAGGAACATTTGTTTTAATTCCCATTTTTACAACACAAAAAAAGAATTTCTAAAAAGTTACAACCACTTCAAAAAGGAGGACTATACCAAATAATTAAGAAACCCACTGATGTCACATACAAACTGATAGACACAAATAAAAAATTACAAAATTATTCAACACCGAAATAACCTATTACCCTATTATCCAAAAGAATATGCACTCCGTGAATTAACACAGTTATATTCTTTCATAGGTTTAAAAATTGTTCAAAACAATTCAGAACCTGAATTAAGTCACCACACCGATGAACAAACAAGCTCAAAATTAAATCAACAAAAAGAAAATGTTAACCAAACATCTCTTAAACAAAAAGCACAAATATCTCAAAAAGAAAAAAAACTAGGAAAACGACAGAAAACATTTAACCACAAGATCAAAAAGAAAAATCTGAACATAGAGAACCATCACGGTTCAGAAGTCAACCAAGAAAAAATTATAAAACATTCATTCCACAATCTAAAATACTCAAGAAAGTTGAATTTAAAAAATAACTTTCATTTCCAACTCCATCATCTTCTTTTAATTAGTTTGAACAATCCACATTTTCAAAATAACATGCTGAAAAACAATCGAACAGATCTAGTTCAAAGTCAGCCAATAGAAAACATCCCAAATAAGACACTTTAATTATAGCAATACGACTTCATTAGCCGACACATGTTCACCTCTAAGCTTATCTATAACTATAACTTCAAGACCTCCAGGTCAAAAATAAGCAAACCGCTACAAAATGACAACTAAAACAAAAATAATCTCAATATCACAACCCTCCCCTATCAAGCAGTATTAAGATCAACAATAATTTCCCAACTTAGCACTCATAAACCCCCCAAGCAAAATTATTAAATTAGCATAAAGAACAAAAAGCACATGATCCCGACATCTCAAATTGATCCCTCAACAAAACTTGATGAAACCCAACCCACTTGTCAAAAATCAATAAATAATCCAACCGGACTCGAATTTAGCCCCAAAAAAATGAAAAAAATTCGACAAACCAAATCACTTCTTAAATGTTTCTCTCAACAGCGGTCACTAAATTCAAACAAATATTTCCAAACCTTTTAATAAAACTTTTACATCTTTTAAAATTTTTCACAATATTTTTAAGTAATACCATAGAAACGCTATTCATACTTTTCATAATATTTTGCTTTATTTTTTCAATTTTTTACTCAATCTTTGAAGTATATATATCCCTCTCCACTATCCTTGATAACCTCCTCAGGTACGATAATTTCAAAACTATTTAGATGTTTCCTAATCTATTTAGTAGAACATATGTTTTTCTACTATTTGTAATATTTCTCACATTTTTAACATCACTCATTATGACAATATGTAAATGTATAAAGAAGGCAATCATCACGTTCGCATTAGCCACCTTTCTCTTATTTCTTTTCATTGAAGAATACTGGAACAAACATAAATTTTCAGCATAAAAAACTTCGTTCAAAAAAATTTTCCAAAATTGCTAATCAACAACCCCCACACCAGTTCCCACCAACAACGTCCCAAGGAAATCTATAAACACCCACAAGTACCCAGAATCCCCATTCATCTACAGGCATTTCTTTTCAAGAAAATCCATATACTTTTGAAGAAGGACACGCACGATTGTCTGAACCATTAGAACCAGTTGTCCGCCAAGCACCTTTAAGTGAACCACAATACGAACCAACATATAATCTTTATCCACACCTACAACAAAGTTTTAACAGAGTAAGACACATAAGTCAAGTTCAAAACACACTCGAAATAAATAGACAAATTATACATCCAAGACGAAATAGAAATTTTCAAACTCCCAGAGTTCAGTTTAACATACCTCAATCACCAACATCAAGACCCTTAGACCTTTCAAGCCGCACATTACCAGAAACAACTCCAACAGTTTCACAACAAAGCATTTCAAGTATTCCATCAGATTACTTAGGTTCAACCCCTACATCAGAACAAATTAGAGAAAATCCTTTTAATAACCCAACAACCACAGAACGCCCTCCATATTGGGTGACAAACAAATACCCTCACGGTGAACCAAATTTAATAAACAACCCATTTGTCGTTTCATTCGATACAACACTATCTACATTACTTGAAACACTTTCCCTTCCCTCATAACCTTCTTTAGGCCAAATATCACCATCAACATTACCCCTCAATTTTCCTACTAACCTTGATTCACGGTATCAAGAACAATCATCTCAAAATACATCACTACGATTAAATTGGAATACATTCGTAGCAGCCCCACTATGATTTGGTCATCATCAGGAAAGTAATATACTACACAACTGGGCAGTAAAGAGATTACAATAACGACACGATATTCACAAAGATATACAAGAAAATGATATCCAAATACTACATCAAAGCAGTCTCACACAAAAATTCGAACTTACAGTATAGTTAAATAACAATGTTCACCATCCATTTCCATTAGACCCTCCAAATATAACAGTTCAATCCTTACCTCCCCCATTTATAACAACAGAAATAATATATAAATACGATAGAAATACAAAAAAGACAATCGGATACATAACCTTTTATAACCCATAATCAGGATTGTCATACACAAGTATATTCTAAAGATATTCACATTTCACCACCTCCTTTTTCTAATTTTTTTTCCGAACCAAATCAAAATCCCTCTCCTCGCACAGGACCCCAAGATTTGTTAGTAACACACTACGATTGTGAAGAAAACGAACAAAAACACTACACAAATATGCTATAAATCAAGTCACACAATGTGAATCCGAACCGCAAGCTATCGAAACAACAAACACAGTAGCTACACTATACTCGAAAGCCCGAGCAACAACACTAAAAGGATACAAATTTACAGCAACATTTTCCGAAAAGAAAGTACATTGTTCACAAGTTTTAAGCGGAAATAAAAATCGATTGGACCACGAATATTTCTACCCAAGTAATATTGAAAGATTACTCCATCTCAGCCCTCAGGGCTATAAAAACGAACTAAAGCGATTAAACTTAACATCAAACGAAGGCACAAATAGAAAACTTGTAAATTTTCAAGTTTTTCCAGATGTAGCACATCAAGCAGAACTTGAAAAACACCAAGGTCACATAAGACTAGATACAAAATTCCCCTTCCATGGAGCACACGGAAGATTAGGATACGATCCTCATGATAAACATTGGATACCACATATAGGAAAAAATAACCCCTCAAATTGCAGAGCAGACCCAAAAAATAAAGGATACCAAGAAATAATGTTTTTTGATTGGAAAATACAACTCGAAAAAGTACAACTTACACGCGATTTAAAAGACGACACAATTCTTTACCAAGGAACTCGACTCCCTTTCAAAAATGACCAAGGATACTGCGATACTACAACACGAACACAAGCAACCATTGTATGGTTTCCCGAAGACACCTGCACAGTTTTTCAAGTAGCAAAAATACACGCTAGAATTTTTAAATTTCACAAGAAATATTTTATTGAATCAATTCCATATGGAGAAGTAAATCCCGACCAAATTAGATCTATGAACCATAATTTTAGACACATCCACAATATAGAAAATAAACTAACACGATTTCAAATATACCCAGAAACAGAACTTGCATGTAAATACAACAAGCCAATTTATAGAACAAAGTTTTCAAAAATTTTTGTCAAATACGAAAATGGTTTCGACATGAACACAGGACATCTAATTGTAAACCCGATGGCCCTATCTCACTCACTTACCGACGAAAATCCTTACGTTTCAGTAAAATTTCACAAAAACATAGGACAAAACGGTGGAAAATTAAAACCACAAGACACAGAAAGTACACGATTACAAAAACTATCACTTATGAACACCACATTTTTTGGCGCAATTCATTATGATATACATTTAGATATGAAACTAGATTACACAATAGGCCGAGTTTTTCAAGAAATGTCACTCTCAGATTTAGAAACACTACACCAATTACGTGATTTTGAAAGAACATAATGTCTACAGTCACAAGCACTAGCAGTTCTAAAAATAACATATGCAGGATTTTTATTATCCGGAAATAGATCAAATTTCATTGATTATGAAGAAAACATCTTATGGTATTACACTTGTACCAAAAAAGTATCACCTTTATACGTTTTTGAAGATAAACGATGTTACAAACGAATCCCAATATTCCACAAAAATAAAGTATATTTTGTTGATACACTCTCAAGACGAACACATTTTTGGGATAAAGCAGTACCACAAAAATCAGAAAAAAGCCACAACATTGCACAATTAAATCCCGATGAAGATAAATACTATCTACTTACACCATATCCAACATTAATGCCACCACTAAAAAAGTTTTCACCCAGTGCATTAGAGCTATAGCCCGAAACCCAAATATCGATAGGTATCTATTCTAAATTGGACATACAATACCACATACGTACACATAAATTTCAAGAACTACTTTTAAAAATGGACACTATACAACGACAATCAATAGATCAAAACTTACGGAAACTTGCAGAAACAGCAGGATTTTCAGACATTTACGCACAAGACTACAGCGAATATTTCAAAGACATAAAAGATTATATTTACCTAAACGGCAAAAAATATCGACCGCAAGATATATCACCAATCAATATTTTTAGTTTTGTTAATCTCAAAAACGAATTTTTAGCATTTCTAGGATGGCCATATTACATCTTAGAAAGATTGACTATACTATACGCAATGTTTAGTTTTATTGGATTTATTTTTTCTTCACTAAAAGGTATTTATAACACATGCGCAACCCACACACAAGTCAATAGACAAGCAAGCGTAGCACGCATAGTTTTTGCAGGATTTTTTGGAATATTTTCCACATCTATAAATAAAATACTTCTAGATGCACAAAAAAAAGAATACAATACAAAATTATCAACTACACCAAACAAATATGACGAATCACACAATAACACAAATACAAAACCTACAGCACCACAACTACCAAGTTTAAATCGTAACCATCCACTATCACTAGTACCACAGAATTTCAGAAACTTAGCACTGGTAAACATCGCAAATTCAAGACCAAATCATATACAAAGTCCAATTCAACACATTGTAACACAACAACCTCAAAATGACGATACATATGAACTAATAATCAAACAACCACATAGCATAATTTTTCAATCTCTAAACAATCATTTTTTAAGCCCACGATGAGCCGACAAGTTGGATCCCTTCACCGTTCCATTTCCCACCTAGCCAACCTCCAAAACCCAATTCCCGTCATTCCATTTTTTGCTTTCCCGCAACTTGAATCATCCCACGTTAACACATCATCCGGCATGGATTCTGACATTAATTCAGACATCACCGATTTTAATACAATTTCCCAACTTAAGAACTCCGAAACCCCAGACGAATTTGCAAACTCCGAACCCAGCCCACCAGTTTTTTCCCAACCCCCTTTCGACCTATTCACTCCCAGTCCACAAATGATTCCCCCTCGTCCATTTCTCATATTTCCCAAGCAACCTTGACATACTCCCCCTTTACCAATGATAATTCCAACAACGATTCCCCAGAAACCACATAAATTTCACAAGAACTAGATAATCTAATAACACTTCAACAACAAATTTAACATCCTCACACTCTAACTATTCACCAATTATCATCAAATAAAACATCATCAAACCCACCAACTCCTACACCCTCTTCCGATTATACCCCCTCTTTAGATCAATCCTCCACATCAACCCATTCATCATCCACAACTAAGCGCGCATATAGAACGTTCAAACGAAAATTCCCCAACCACCCGTTTCCCTCGAAACCCGGAACAGCCCGCGATTATGTAAACCACCCTGACCACATTAATACTCCAGCCTTTCTCCAAACTTCCCTACCCCTCTTCCCCCAATATACCATTAGTCATTCCGACTCTCACACTGAACAACCTCACTATGTCGATGAGCACGTACTAATCCCTACACTTCACTGGACATCATTTTATTATTTCACAAATCCACTTTGTATACCACTAAAAAACACACTCCACGAAATAGAGACCTTTTTAGACTCACCACAGCACTAACACCTAGACAATTCACTCACGCAGAATATAAAAAGCTACTAAAAACTTTCACTGCACCCCGAGCAAATGATTTTTGTATTGGATATTATGATCACAACATCATCCGACCTAACCATGACCATTTTTTAGATGACGATAAATTCGCTAGCCCTCAACTAACAGAAAAATTTTTCATCAAAATACCCTACGTCTTTACACTCAGCTCACTAGATAAAAAACACGACCACATTGTTTCCGAAGCACTAGTCGACATCCAAGCTTATGAATCATTTCACGAAAAGTTTCAAACTTCTTCACAAACCTTTCACTTCCTCACTCCAAAAAAACGAGATCTGCACTGCTCACACGACATCATGTTACGAACTAAACAAACGCACACTTACACTTACTATAGATTTCTTCAAAACAATTTTAATTTCCACACACTTTCACGACAACCCGACCATCGTTTTCAGTTTGTTAAATCAAAGTACACTTCACCATTTTTCTTAAAATTCACATACTGTTTTAAAGGCACTAACTTAACTTCCAAGGCATCCTCAGAAATTATGACCCAATAACCCAAATGTCGATATTTTGTCCACTCACCAAGACCTTTAACGTAGAAGAATCCCGACCCCTCATTGTCCTGCATGAATATATCCAACCTATAGAAATCCCGATATTACAATTCATTCACAATACTAAATACAATCACAAGCTTTTTAACCTCATTCAACACACCAGTCACGAGGTTTCTGTAGGCACCGAAGAACTAAACACCATAAAAGCACTTCAACTGCTTTGGCCACTACTCGAAACTAAAACCATCATTCGCATATTAGCAAACTGACTACCCACATCAGATTCAATTCACGATATCTTCCCTCATGGTTTCTTCCCCAATAATTAAGTAAGTATAAGTTAAATAATTTAACTCTAATAAATTCAAAACATACTAACCATTTCCCAATAAATGTTTCTTCATTAGTCTTTAGATCACCATCATCTACAAGCTAGAAAACAGAAATAAAACTTGCAAACTCTTTTCTACATTATAAACTTTTCAAATAGCAAACTCTGTTATAATTCATAAATTTTTATCAACTAACCGCAAAAAAAAATGACGCAGTTAAATTTCTCCTCCACAGCAATAATTTCATCTATAAATTTTTCTCTTTCCCCAATGTCGTAAATCTAAATACATTGAATTTAATTTAATTTTTTAAATGTCCCACAATGCAGTAAATTGAAAGTTTTCAGCAGTAAATTTATACAAATGTTAGCAGTACCAACCTTTTCAATAAACAATTGCACACAAAGTCTATCCACACTCGTACAGCTTGCCTACGACGAATTGTTTAAAATAATGATTTCAAGTTTTAACTTTCACTGATAACAACTGAAACTAATAATAACAAGTTTCAAACTTTCTTTTAACCCGGTTGGAAAAGAATTCTATTATAATCCCAACTAACCAACGCAGCTTACTAAACACCATGAAACACAAACTAACGGCAGGACTAAGAAAAGAAAATCCACAGTACCCAAACTGGATTAAACCAGCTTAAAGAACCGATAAATTATTCTTTTGAAGACCATTGAATTGATAAGTCTAAAAAAGAAACCATAAAACACCAAAAAGTCGAAAGACAAACCCAAACATAACAATTTGATTTTTGAGAAAAAGACACAACTAAAACAACAAAAGGAAAAAACCAGAAACAAACACGACACAAAAGGTTAACACAAAATAGGACCCCATAAAAAACCAGCATGAAATCATACCCTCACTCCTGGCCTAACCCACCAGAAGTGGACGAAGCCCTGAGCATGCTTAATAGCCGGCCTAACCCACTTTGCCAGAATCCACGCCTTGTGACCACTCTCCTTATTTTTGATAAGAGGTACTCAAGTGTGAGTAACGCTTTTAAAATAACTGAACTAAAAATAAAAGCTTTTGCGATAAAAACTAATAAAAAATCATAACTAAAAGAAAGATTAACTAAACATTTATTTTCGTAAAATATATATTGCAGTAATATAGATCATACAGATTCACGAAGACGAGCATCAAACAGCCAAGACGACTTCATCACGCACAACCTACAGAACGGCTGAACTCAACCGATATGCGGCTCACAACCACAATTCAAATGATTTAGAGTACGACTTGACTCCGAAGCAAAGGACTTCATTGAAACAGACCAATGACCACCTCGATGTTCAAGTATACGTACAGATCCGAATTACAGGGCATTCCCTCCAAACTCGAGCTTCACGCCATTCCCCATCCAGATCGAAACATAGTTCTCCACAACCGATCAAGAACAGACAATCATAGCAAACCATCTTGAAATCAGATTGATTTCGTTGGCGGTCATAGTCATTGTCGAACGACAACTGACAACTTCATGTCGACGATTATAGCTTCCTGGAGCTTTCTTCTCCAAGAACGGACAAGAAATGATGCTCGCCAAATACCAACGATCATCATCCATCCTTCATTACAGATAGAAGATAAAAGATTCAAAAACTCTGTAAACCCCGGATGGGTGGAACCTGATGCAAACTGTATATTATTATTAGTTATATATTAGATATTTTATCCCTATAAAATATTGAAGACTAACCAATCATACTCCATCTAACTAACAACCCACTTATTTGTAAGTGCTGAAACTACTTGTAGTTTCAGCACCAGAGCATTCTGAATTTAACTTACAGCTTAGTTGCCTTTTCCAAGAATCCAACTCGTAACAAACCAGTATACTCTAGATCTATTGAGACTAAGAGATTTAAGAGTAAGATTAAGACCGGTATTAGACTAAGAAGTTGCACGAATCCATCCGGCCGAAAATAAGATAGCGTGACGAGCAGACGGTGTACCTTATCTGAAATTACTCTAAGAGTTAGACCATCCGTCCCAACTCAAGAGCAAACTGTTGTTTCATTTCAACAACATCGGTGATACAAGTGTCATTTTGAGCTATTTTTGCAACTGGTGTTTGGACACAATGACTTAGTTTTTGTACGCGGTAGTTTTTTACACGTTGAGTTGATGATATAATTTCCCGAACTCAAAAATCTAATACTTAATTTTTTGGAGGAATCAAGGAACAGCAAATTGGCGCACTTCCACAGTTTGTCAATGTAAGCTTTTCAAGATCAACTGCAATGATGCGCGACAATTGGAAACGATGGATCAACAAAAACGCGAAACAGTCTCAAAATTTTTGAAACAATTTTCAAGTATGTCGCCTTATCTAGAAGTCGAAAGATGTCACAGCTCATCGCTGATTTCAAAGCCGCAAAGCATGGCTATAAAAACTGGACTCGTACCTAGCTATGACATGAGGACACGCTTAACATTTAAATGCTTCGTCAGTCAAAATTACTGTCCTCGCAGCTTAGTACAAAGCTCGCAAGCCTTCTAGCCCAGATCAAGACTTCTCCTCAATAAGTTACGAAATTGTAATCCCACGAGGGTTCTTAAAATTATATCGTCATATCAAGCTATTCAGATGTTTGTTTGAAAGCTATATTTCATTCCTAACAATCAAATTGCCTAAGGGTTCTTGAGGTTATATCATCACATCATTTTAGCTAGACGTATGTTTATAAAGCAATAAATCGTTTTCAACAATCAAAAACAGAAAAAAAACTAATTCTGGCGCTGAGTATATGATTTGAATATATTGTTTGATTTCAATCTGTGATATTTTTAGATAAATTTATCAAACCCAAAAACAGCGATGATAATTGTAATAGTTTTTGTTGCTTTTCTAAAAAAAAAATTTCAATTTTTTTTAAAATAATTAAAACGCTCAAATTCAATTACTTTAAAAACTAACTAAACTGAAAAATTAAAAAATGTTTGAGTTTTTGAAAGACTTTTGTTTCAATTCGATAACTCAAACGTCTCAATTTGCTATTCTAGGGAAAGTCTCCTGTTTTGTGCACACCTTTTTTAAAATCATTGAGGAATCATAAAATTATGCTTAAGCAAGAACTGTTTGCTTTCATTGAGTATAAACCAGCTGCAGCCTATTAACCTTCGGCAGCGAGAATCTAGTAGGTTATACGGCAAGATCGACATTAATCATCACAATTGACTTCACGATCATTACATCTACGAATTGAGACAATTCCGCTGAGCCATCGCCTAATCAAGTGAAAAAATCAAGTGGTTGGGACACGGAGTCGCACGCGCCCATATGCTCAGTGAAGGGGAAATAAAAAACTGGAAAAAAAAACAACTCTTCTCTGAAAAATTTTAGCTATCGGGCAATTTAAAAAATTTGCGCAATCTGTTGATTTCAGAACAATCTGCTGATAGCAAGAGATCGGAAAACAGTCGTAACGGATAAAAAAAATTCAGTAGTGATAGATTTGTGCTTGCATCATCGTTCGGTTATAAACCCAAAAAGTAAACTATAAGTACAATGCAGGGGGTAAAATAAGTGAATTTTTACTCATTTATCTCTAATCGCAGGTCCGGGTTTGTTATGGAATCTGACTGGAGTGCCTAAACTTAAGGGAAACGCCAAGGTTTGAGAAATTGTGTTTGGATCCTGGTATGTCATCTACAATTAGCTCAATACAAAAATTTATCAACACAAATCGCTATCGAACCAAAAATTACAAGAAAAACTGTTTCGTGGGTTCTTCTGTAAGCTCAGCAACTACTGACAAGGGAGCTTAAGCATTGCGTAACGAGTTTACCATAAGGAAGGAGAACCATAGCTTTGAAACTCCTAGAATAAATAGATTAGTTAATGCGAGGGGGTGACCGCTTAATTTCAACAATTAGACGGTCTAAAGAATGTTGCTAAGAAACGTGGAACCGAAATAACTTATTCAAATTTTCAGTGCTTGATATGATGATATGTGGATAGTCGCATGCATAAATTAAAATTTAGATGAAGCTGCCGCTTTTTCAATTGTTGTAGAAAACTGTCGGATGGCACCAATGGGTCAAGCTTCAATTGAGTCAAGCTTCAAGCTTCAATTTAAGCTTAAGCTGTTTTGTGTTCAATTTCGTTTGTTCACAAACTCTTACTGAGCGGCGCAACCTTAGTTGTGCCGGAATGAACAACTGAACAGCAATCTCGTGGTTTTGCATGCTTAACTTAGCGCACAAAAACAGAATGTGGTTGTATGGTCAAAAAGATAGCGGCCATTCTGGAGATATTTACAATGGCTGAGTGGCAGCATTCAACAAGGTGTGGCTCCAGATTTCGAGCATTCCTCTGTGACAACAAAACCAAACTAAAAGATGGAGCCAGTCACCCCGAGCCCCTCATCATTATGAGTTAAAGTAGAAATTCTTAAATGAAGCGTCAGTGTTTCCCTTCATGCCTGTGAACAAATTGGTACACTTTAAGTAGAAAAACGAGGGACGTTTTTTTAAAAAAAAAAGAAAAAACGATATCAAAATGTACAATTAAGGAAAATTATTGTGAAGAAAACATCTACCTCAAAAAAAAGGACGATGAACCCTTTATAAATTTTACTCTTTTTTTCGACGAAATGGGGATTTAAAGGCATAAAGGAAAGCTTGGAACTTGAAACATGACCTGTGACCTAAGTAGTATAGATAATGCAGACACTAAACTTAAAATTGTACAATTTTTTGACAACGAGCAATGTGTAACTAACTAAATAGGAACCGATTTTTTTAAAGTTTGCAGTTGAAAAAAATTTCTTTGAACTAGGTCTAGGAAAAGCTTTGAAGTTGACCAGACATCAGTCCCTCAAGTGCCAAAAATGCGAAGTAACCTCATATCAATCTATTATTTTGGTAGCATTCTTCAGAAAAGTGGTCTCCGAAATTGAAATCAATCTATAATTTGTGTAGATTTAGATGATTGCTTCTCTAGGTTCGTTCTCTCTTTCCTAACGACACCGCAAAGTGGTCCCTCGGGTAATGAATTCAGCGGGACGACCGAGCTTCACTACTATTCAAAATCCTGAAAGGGCTATCTTGGTGGCAGTTATTCTGTACTGCTCTATGTTGCTTGCCCCTTCTGTGTACTGTTCGTAAGGCTGTCTCGTCTACTCGATACAATCGCAAGAATTTCCAAGGATAGACTATTTTAGATGGTTATATGTCCAATTACAGAAAACTATCAGTGGCCATGATATAATCTAATAATCAAATCAAAAGCCAACGGTCGGAAATTTATCCGCACAGTTTCTTGATTGCAAATTAACTTCCACTAACTCCACTAACACTAAACTGTTCTCTCTTTCTAGAGAATCTCTGATCAGAACCAACTAACTAATGTTTCTGCTATAATTGTTCTCATACTCCGAGAACCAACTACTCGATTCACTAGCAAAAATTGCTCTCTCTAACTAGCTGAGAACCAACTTACTCTGTGTCAGTATCAATTTCTCTCTACTCTGACTGAGAATCAACTAACCTTTAGCTAACAACTGTTCTGACTCTTAAAGACTCATGGATACCATTCAATTCCGTGTCTTTCTTTACACTAAGTTTTAGTTAACTCACGCAATTCCCTATCAGTCCTGACATACGCTTAAATCACCCGTCCGCACATGTCTTAACACTATATCCCTCCCCCTGTCAACACTTCCATGTGGTAAGTTCGGTTTCTTTTCACGCTTATTAGAGAACTGGTATGCAGTAGGTGTCACAATTTGACCAAGCAAACAAATATCATGCGATTCTATTCAACTAAGTCCTGACCTGAGTGACTTCAGCCCTCGAGTTCAACTCAACGTCCAAACCAAGCTATGTTTACTCAGTGACCCTCCAAGGTCTTCATTTTCTTATTCCGTTAACGTTCCGACCTCCCAAAGGTAGAGGGAGACCCTTTTCATGGGTAGCTATTTCATTCCGAGCAGCTTAAATTTCTAATTGTACTCTATTCCAATCCCGACCTACTAGCTATCAGAGGAACGTTGTTTGTCTATTAGGGGTCAAATTAAACCAAAAAGTCACCCCCGGGAAGCCAAGCAAAATCTCCTTCCGTTCATATTATTCAGGAGACCTAGTTCTCATGTTGCGGTCCTATTACTATCCATTTCCTCTGGGACTACTTTTCTTTAGTCTAGTTGAATTGCTATCAATAGATCATTTGCAAAGCTAAAGTGAACCCAATATTTACCAAGTCCACTATGAAATAACTGTACTACTCCAAGGTTGCAATAAAAAAGCTATATGACTATCATCTACTGCTCTAGTTCCCAATATACAAGTTTCTTCCCAGTTATTAGTAAGGTGTTCCATTCTCATCTCCAGGGGTTCGGCCGGGGAGTACGCCACTTTCCGGTGTTAATCTTGGGTTTTGTTTTGCGATTTTGAAGTCAAAGCGCCCAAAGATCAACTTAAGGTCACCCAGGGCTCGACCGGGGTCAAACTTCCATATTTGGGGGTCCTAACTACTAACTAACAGATTTATCCATATCCCATTAATACTTCACAATTTGTCCCATTTCTAAGGTCCATTATCACTTTTTCCGGAAAAGGCTATTAACACCTGAAGGAGTCGCCGGAAGGTTTTCAATTACAAAGGGGCTTTTTTGGGGTTTGAATCTAATTTCGATTGTCGCAAAAAAAATTATAATGCCACCGACCGTTATTTTGCGTAAATTGCCTATTTCTTGTCTAAGCGGGTGTTTTTTTAGGTGCTTAATAGCTTCCGATCCACCCGTTGGAAAAAGTTCAAATTATAGCACAAAATGTATCTTGCCGCTTCTTATCTTCCCTTCAAGCTTCAGCTCCCTGCGAGCATGGGAGGCCAAGAAACGACTTCTGGATGTTAGGGGTGAGTTTGTTTACTTAGGGCATAAAACTGGAAGTGGGTTCCAAAGTTAAGCTTCCCTCAACTAGGCCTACAGCATACTGAAGTTTGAGCCGATTACCGCCGCTAATTTCCGAGTTCTGATAGGGCCATATACACTTCCGGGGACCGTTATCACTTGCCCCCAAGGGTCTGAGGGGTCCCGTTTTTCGTATACCCGCGTCAAATCATCTCTAGTACCCCTTCTCTGAATTTCATAACCTTAGCTTCCCTAGTTGCGATTTTGGGAGGGGGGTTCGAGGATTTTGTCAAATTTTATTTTCTGGCATAGGAGGAACGATATCTTCGAATGATGAACTAATTTGAACTCGACCCTTTGTTTGCTGTACTAATTAACATAGTTAACTTAATGACTAATCAATCTTACGGCCAGGTTACTATATCATGTAATACAGTAGAATCACCAATTCTACAGTTTATTAGCATTCTTCAGAAAAGTGGTCTCCGAAATTGAACTTTTCTAGAGCGCTCGACTGGTTACTTATGAACAAGTTGATTTAAAACATTTTGAAGAGATGTCTGAATTTTTTTTTGACTTTTCGCGTATTTGAAAATGGAGTAAATACAAAATTGTCCATTTTTTGAAACTGTATTACATTTAGAAGCCGTTTATAATGCACGATCAGGTCGACCAAACATCTCTGTACCTTATATTTCTCTCGCCGATCAATGTTCGGGCATACCCGGAGTTTATTCGTTTTACGTTGTCGTGGCAGAGGAACCCGCGTTCAAAAATGAAGTTAGATATTCATAGAAAATCATCAAACGTAGAAACTGCAGCATGGCTTGCGGACGATTTGCTTTTTAAACATTGTGACTACAAAGATGACTCGTGCCATAGGATTGTTGTCTACAAAGGATTAGTGGTGCAACATTTGTTCAAAATAGCCTACGAATGCTTGTCAGCAATATTTGAACTTTCGTCGAATCTTTGAACTTTTGATATTTCATTGGCTTTTCCGTATTCTAGAGAAAAAAATCAAAATTTAAATATTTCCAATTTTTAGGCAGAATATTTTGCATGTTTGCACGATCTACAGTAAGTTTTGCCTTTTTCTTGGTATCAATGTTTCCAGCAGTGCTGAAAAAAACGCTCTGACGGGGTACTGGAGAAAGCTAAGTAGAGAATTGTTCTAGCCAAAGTAGTGAGTCTTGAGTACTTAGTGTAAATAAAACACAGGTCAAACATGACCGAACGTTCGCGAGGGCCTACGAAGGGTTTTCGTCAAACGAACGTTCGAGCATTCGAACATCCAGTTGTACCACTACAAAGGATGCTGATATAAATTCAAATTGATCGCACACAGTGACCTTGATGCGACTGGTGCAGTTGTTTGACTCCGATTGCTTTCCAGGTATAAAACAGGGCCTCCGATACTGGCGCTTGCAAACAACTCAACTTACACATCTTTAACAAACTTTTTCAAATTGTTTTCATGATTTAATACACGACAAATTTCAAGCTGCCATTTTGATGTGTTCTACCACAACTTTTTCATTTGCTGTGATTTTTTAAGCCGTGAGGCAACAATTCGTAACAGGCGACTATCTGAAAGATGTTTCTCGTTAAATATTTGGTCCATCTGCGCGACTAAAAAGGATGTAGAATTTGTCTGGATTTTTTCCTATTTGTTCGTGTAAACTTCACTATTGCTACTCAGAGGAAGACCCGAAAGGTCAACCAGAAACTATAAATTGAATTTCGTTTTCAGCCACCGACAGGTCTTTTTCAAGAGTCTTTATCAATGTTTGATATTTTGACAAATACATTCTTTTACCCGAACTTGTGAGCAATTTCTCACTTTCGGAAAAATATTGACAATTTCCTTGACCGGACCAATGCCTGTGTAAGGCTACTTCTTTGCTTTAAACGTAGTTAAAAATTGCATGCATTTTTTGCTAATTGGGATGACAAAATTTTGATTTGTTGTCTTACCCTTGAGTTTTTTCATCATAGGGGTAACATAGGGGGTTAATATTTAACAACATTTATCAAATTTCATTCATCATTTACATGCGATGCTCAAAAGAGCGCTGTAGTTTTTTGTTGATATAACATCTGTGACAGCGTTTTCTGAACTATAGCGAAGCCATGCATAATAACGCTCATTCATTCGATATCTTTTTATAAACATCGCAAAAACCATTTATAGTCAGAAGTCAATAGAAAAAATACAATAAAGCGCAACTGTTTCAGTCTTTGACGAACAGTATAATGGTACCAAAATGGTAACTAAAAACATTTAGTTTCAACGTCTTCAGCATAATTTGCTGGAAAAATTCGAAAATTGAATTTATTGCAGTCACTTTAAAATTGTCCCGAATTCCACTTGAACGCACTTGTTGCAACATAGCTTGAAAAAACTTACTTGAATATATGTATAAAATTTTTATCCTTCAGCTTATATCACAATTTTTCATTGCGCCAAATAATATAAATAGTAACGCAAAAAAACACCAACTTGAAACTTTCTCATTTTGTAGCAAAAAGTGAAACGAATCTGCAGCTTTTTCATTCTGCATTTTATATATTACGCTTTCAAAAAATGAAATTTATCTATTTACCCAAAAGTCAAATTGTGTTTATTGTCTGAGTCGGAAATATAATATTACAACTCGTGCTCCTGTAATTGAGGAATGCACGAGGAAGTTCTCTGCCAGGACCCGGCAGTCGACACCCAGAACCTTCTCCGGGAAAAAGCAGTGGAGTTGTTTGGCATTTGCGACAAGGAGTGCAAAGGGTTCATTACACGCCGTGATCTGCTGAGGTTATTTGCAAGCGTAATGATTTGATATTCCAAATTGTGACGTATAATTCTGATATACGAGAACCCGATGTACTACTGAGGACGTGAACGGGGTTGGGGTAGGGGGAGGGGACAAAAATTAGCTAATATTTTAATGAGTCCAATCTTTTTAGACCCACCGATTTGGTTTTCTTGGTTTTCTACATGATAATATTATTGAAAAATGTTTTGTCGAATAACTTTCAGAACTCGTTTGTCAAAGACAATTTATGAAACGGTTCAAAAATTATCATTCCAAAATGCTTTAATCAACGTTTTTTTTCGCACGATGTAACTCTCAAAGAATTTGCGTCTGTCTATTTTTGTATTCTCTTAATTGGTTAATTTTAATGTTTGATGCAATACAGGGTTTATTTTGAGACCAATGCATTTTTTAATATCGAGTTTGACTTTTTGAAGCGATCAGATCAAAAAATCTCAAAATGGCACCACATTTTTGTTAAATGTGTTTTCGATTGATTATTTGAACTTAGATATCAATCAGCTAAGATATCAATCAGCTAATTGTGAACTTTAACTTAAAAATTTTTAGAACTTCAGCTCAAGAATTTTAGCGTAAGAACTTAGGTTTTTAGATAAATTTTTGAAATATGACACCACTCTTTTCAAAAAAAATGACACGACACCACTAAACGTTTTTGAAGACAGCACTCGATTGGCAGCTAACTATGGCTTTTTTGGTGCTCATTCGAAATGGGACTTCTTTTCTATTGCAATGAGTTGTTTAAATCATAATCAATTCTGTTCCCTTCTCGAAAACGAATTCATTAATAGATCTTATCTGTCTGTATATTTTCAGGTTGACACATGAACTCCCTCTGACTGCAGATGTGTTGGAAGAGGTGTTCGACAGACTAGACGATGATGGCAATGGATACCTGAGGTGGGCACTAGTTTTTAAATGTATATTCATCTAGAACGAATTTCATATTCAGAGGGTGAGTTTGAATGTTCGTCTTATAAAATGACAGTTGAACAATAGCCTCCTCTATGGTTAGGATCCTAGTCAGTAGCCAGTAGCGTGTTGAAGGGGAGGAGTACCTTCCTCAATTCTGATAATGAATTATAAAAATAATAAAACATAAATTCGTTTACGAATCAGGCACATTACAGAAACTATTTCTTATTAATGCACAGTTTTGGTAGCGCCGATTCGAATGGTCACCGTAAAGCTGACCATTCAGAAACCATGTTTTTCCATAAGTCAGAATGCATTTTTTTTATCCGATTGAAAACTGAAGTTTTACATAAACCGTTTCTGTAGATGTAGAGCTAATCCATAAAAAAAGAAGGATTTTTATTTTTTAATGAAACAAACTAGTTACTCGTCAAAAAAAGTTCAATCCAGTTTTCATCGATTTCCATCATTATCTTTAACAAAACTTTTTAGTCTAGATTGATAAAAGCCTAGCTCGCATAATTTTTTATTTTAAATTTATTTAGTACCGATTGCTTCGTAATGCCCTAATCCGTGTGTCATTTAGAAGATGCTTTATCAATTTTTGATGTTGTGAAATTATTCACATCGTTACTTGTATGATTTTTCCTTATGATTTTTGTTAGTACTATTAAGATTTCGTATTTATGTAGCTCATAGATTGAGTAAACTTGTTATTTTTGTCTCGTCGATCTTACTTCATCGATTTTTTTTCCTGATGATTATTCTCAATTTTTTTTTGTTTGTCAAGATTGTTTCTGAGGTGCAGCCATATATCAGTATTCCATGTTGATAAAATAGTTGAATGTTGCTTTTATAGACTCTCAAATGATTTTAGTTTGGTAGAGAAATGAATTAGATTTTGCGCAACTATTTTTCACATTTCAAATATGTTCAGTAAAGCTCAAATTGCGATCAGTTTGAAATCCCAAACATCTAACACGATTTTCAGTTTTTAAGACACTAATTCGGAATTTTATCAACGGTTTTATTTTCTTTGAGCTGAAAACAGTTGTTTTGGTTTTGTCTTGGTTTATCTTTAGTTTAATTGCTGCATCCATGTTACTATAATGTTCAAATCTAGATCAAAGTTGTATTCTGAAACATCGCCAAAAAAATCAGTATCAACTGCAAAAAAACACGTTGTTGTTTTTGAAATTTTGGAGAGATCCTTGATGTAAAGTAGAAATAGAAGTGGACCCAGAACTGATCCTTCAGGGACCCCGCAATTTTTCTTATGTTGAGTTTTCTTTAATCGATTTATTTGAAAAAATTGGTATCGGTTCTCTAGATATGATTTAAGAAATGAAAATGGTTTTCCTCTCAATCCGTACAATGAGCATCTTCTCAGTTCAATTTCATTGTTAACAGGCATCAAAAATTTTCGATAAATCAATTAGGGCGCAAAAACTAATTTTCTTATTTAATAAAAAGAATTCAATTGATTCGAGAATTTCCAGAATTGCGTCAATTCTTGATCGTTTTGACAAAAACTCTTCTGATTGTTCGAAACACTTTATTTTCAAAAAAGAATCTAATAGCAGTGATATTCGCCTGTAAGTTGTGTTTGGATCTTTCTTTCCAATTTTGTGAATTGGAATAACTTTAGCAAGTTTCAAACATTCCGGATAAAACTCTTCTTCAAGTACTCGATTAATTAAATGCTTTAAAGTAGAACCAATCGCCGGATAAATATTTTTTTTTGAAAAATTTTAGGAGTCCACGGCTTCCATGGCTTCTTTTGTTTTGCAAACTACCAATAGTTTCAAAAGTTTTTTGCTCTGTCAATTTCGATGAATAACATGTATTCTTTACTGTTTTCAGATTTTTAAAATTGCACTCCATTTTAGAGATTCAGCTAGGTTTGATCCAATGTCAATAAAAAATGGTTCAAAGTTTCAGCTGATATATTACTTTTAATGCATTACTCATCTCCGTTTTTTTACTGTTGGCTTCACACTGTTGACGAAAAAAATGTGTTGCTTCCGTTTGTGTCTCATGGTTTTTCTAAGCGAGTCTCTTATCATTTGTATAGGCTTGTTAGGTTGCTTGCCTTTGATATAAGTGTTTTTGTTGTTCATTAATATTGTTCATAATGATTTTCACTGAAAATGTTGTTCATTTGTTATTATAAAAAATAGTTAACAGCTTTATCGCGAATTCCTACTCAACAAAATCTTAGTTTAACTTAACAAAAATTTAAATTGCTCATCAGGCAAAATCGGTAGAAAGAAAGATCGATTTGTTTTGAGCACCAATAAAGTTAGTGAGCACCAAATCTGTCAAAAAACTACTAACTTTACTGCGGCTCTATACAATTTTTGCATCAGACTGTTTTTTTTGCATCAGAGAATTTTGCATCAGAGAATTTTGCGTAGGACACTTTTCTTTTTTATTCAGGAGAGAGGCTAGCATAGCTCGCTAATGCTTTTTAAATTGGGCTGATAGCAGTGAAACTTTTTTGAACCTTTGAGGCTGCTGATTATTTTGTTTTTGTCTTTTGATAGCATCCTTTCAGCCGTGAAAATCATTGACTGTTTTCACTGTTACAAAAACTTCCCTATCCCCCCTTTTAAAAAATACGATTGTTTTGCAGTTTTTTGTAAAAGGGATCAGGTTCAGCTCATCAACGTACTACTTCGGCAAAGTCTCGACAGAAGGCAATCGCCCATTTAACCGCATGTATTACAGTTTAATGGATTAACACAACTTTTTAGCAATTTCTGTTTGTTGTTAAAGTCATCTTTTTTGAGAAAATGTGCAAATTTCAATATCACAGGTGGAAACACATCATTGCGCAACAATTTGTCCTAGGAAACATATGAAATGCTTTAAGTTGTCACCATTGAGATCAATATCAAAGTATTTTTTAGCGATACCCACAATATTTTTAAGCAACTGTCTATCTATTCTGGGGTCGAACGGGGATTTCTAATAATCACAGAGTCTTTTGAGGTTTTTTTTTCTAATCCCTAAGTCTTAAACTCATTTCATCACAAAACAATGTGAGTCTATCCAACTTTTCTTCAAATTCCTTTTCTTTTTTCCCATGTCTTACTGCCACTTCTTGAACTGCGATCCTCGCTGCCTCATCTGTGAACTTTACCAGTAGCTTCCGCAGTGCCTCATCCGCGCCACCTTGTCCTTGTTGAGATTGCTGTTTTCCATTCGATGACATAATAATCGACCGAAATGTTCAAATAATTTGCTTCCGAATAACTTTTTCAGTTTTCACAGATAAATTTTTGCTGCATAAAGCGAGTGAAATAGACGACTTTCAAGCGCTAGCGTTCATTATCATTCTCAAATGTTTTCGAAATGTTGTCTGACTTTGACACTCTTTTATGACTTCCAATTTTGGTTAATAGGTCCGTAACTTTTTATGCAGGCGCATTCGGCGTCAATTTATATTAGTATTGAAAAGGAAACGCTCGCCAGAAACACTCAATTGTTTTATATCAATCCTTTTCAAAACATCTCTCAACAAGTTTTTTGACCTGTATATTTTCAAATTAGATAACATGTTTTCAAAATATCGTTTTTAGGGTTACCGAAATGCTCACAAAATAAGTTTGATCGACCTTCAATAAAGTATCCCACCTTCCTTAAAAAGTTTCTGCGCTCACCGCTATATCTAGTAAAAATTTTTCACCTACTAACAAAACTTAATTTCATTTAACTCATTTGCTAGCATATGCAAATTTATACCTAGTATGCAAACTTCCAGTTTAGCAGTATGATGGTAATTATAGAATTCTGGTTACATTGTGAAAATCTTAAACTTATATGTATAATTCGTTCATTTTAAGAAATGAAACCCAGAATTTTGGCAGCTTAGCAAATCTTTCGTTTTTTCCGAGTTACGTATAGATTCGTTTTTGTTTCATAGGCAATCACGACATTGTGTGTGAAAAAAAGGCGCTGATATATCAATCTGATTGTCGATAATTAGCCAACGTACATTTATTTAATGACCGAGCCATGGGATTCAGCTAGATCGAGCTATCGATTTCAGCTAGATCGAGCTATCGAATTCAGCTAGATCGAGCTATCGAATTCTGCTAGATCGAGCTATCAAATTGAGCTAGATCGAGCTATCGAATTCAGCTAGATAGAGTTCTTTGATGAAACTTCGTTATAAGAAATATTCATATAATTTCTTACATTCTTTCACAAATCGGGAAGCATTCGGCGATCCTTATTCTGATTTTTCTGTTTTTTAAAGCTAAGTTGGGGCTTTTTGTTTTTTTAAAGCTAGTGTTGTATTTTTTACACAGCTGCTTCAAATATTTTGGCAAACTCGAACATTTAGATAAGTAAACAATAAAAATGAACTAAAAAGAATCATTTCAGTTTCGAGGAGTTCACCGATGGATTCGGACAGTTTCTCAGCTATGTCGATGGCCATGAAGACGAAGACCCAGTGGAAGTAGCCGCTAAAGGCCATAAAAAGAACTCTGTGGCCACTAATGGCTCCTCAAATGACCCCAATGAAGACGGAGAACAGTTTGAACAACTTCTGCAGCAGTTGAAAGGCCATGAAGTGGTCCCTGATGCGAATAGTTTGAAGCATATATGGACTCGGCTGAGAAGCACAGACCCGAATAGTGTGAACCTTTTTGAAGATTTCCTATCGAAGGCAAGTTCAGTCTTCTTTATTGAAATAATTCATGGCTCTGAAACTTTTACAAAGATCATTAGGAGCACATAAGAACTTCACCGGGGGGCTCAACAACGGTTCTCCAGAAAGAGACGGTAAATGCTCGTCTTGTGGACGTTAACGTCAGAATTAATCGTTCTTTAATTGTGGTTCCTGCAAGTCGCAGAGGAGCTATCAGTAGGCCTTAACGGCTTGTCTAAGGATATTCCATTTGTTTTCTTATCCCAAATTCTAGATTGAATTATTCTTGTTAAGCGAAGCTAATTTTTTGGGACTCGGCCGTTTTTTTTTGGTCTTAGCATTTTCATGTGTTACCACTATTGCAGCCGAAAAGGATCAGGCTGGGGTGGACCTGAAGCTAGAAGTCAAGTGAGAACTCATCTTCACACACTATCATTGCCATTTGGCAGGGGATCAAATATACTATTTCAACCTCGTCTTGACTTCTTTCAAATTTTCTTAGTATTAACTGTTTTGAAGTGTTGATATGTTCATTAGCCTTTGAAAGAGCAGGACAGTCCCAGAATTTACAAAATTGAACTATTTGATAGTTTTGGTTTTCAGTCACAGCAAAACATTGAAATAATAGTCAAGGTAAAATTAAATAATAGTTTGGCCAGGTCATGCTGTTTAGCATGCGAATAGCAATCTAAGCGTTGAACGCAGAGTTGCCATTACAGCCTTACAAGATTACGGATATAATGGCAAAAAATAAAAAATATATAAGTAGAATAGGTATTGCTCGAAGAAAAGGCATCCGCGGGCAGTACCGTATTTAGTTTCCGAAGTTGAAATTGGGTTGCGGTTTTTTACTGATGTTTAAACAAGGCACAAAGTTCTTAATAATATGAATAACTTTTTCAGCGCTCAAAACACGTTGAAAAGACTAAATTAATTTGTTAAAGATGAGAACAGACGTTTTTCATGGAATAAGAACAAAATGGAATTATGGAATAATGGAAAAAAGAACAAACGAATGTCGTTTCGTGAACAAATTTCTAATTAGGATTTTCTTTTTAACTGGCCACGTGAAGTGAAAAAAAGTGGATAAGCAAAATTTAAATGGTATATTTTTCACAAATCATAAAAAAGTTTTAGTTTCAATGAACTGCAGAAGAGGTATCCAAAGTTAATCTGTCCTTAGTTAATGAATTGTTTTTCCATTGATAGACAGTCTTTGCGAGAACTTTTTGAATATCGAGGGCCGTTTTTTGCATAAAGTGATCGAACAAAAAACTTGTTGTTGACTTGACTGTTGACAGTGTCCTTTTGTCGCGATTGCTGAAAAACATTGTGAAAAGAAGGATCAATGATCTAATAAAACTGGTATCTTGGGAAAGCTACACCATTTTCCGAACATTGGAAATTCGTTAAGTTCAATGCTCGAAATGCTCTTAACGGTTGAGTTAGTTCTTCAGATTTTATGTTAAAAACTAACTCAACCGCTAAGAGCATTGAACTTGACGAATTTCTCCTATTCGCAAAATGGTGTAGTTTTCCCAAGATCCTCAGCCTCTCTCTACGCTGATTTTCTCTTAAACTTATAAATCAAGCGCAGACCTAGGTTTTTAACGCTTGTTTAGTTCGAACAAAATAATTTTTAATTTTCAAGCTCTCCCAAAGCACTGTAATTACCCCTTTTTGGAAAAAAAAGGCCAAAAATGATGTTTTGGGGCCTTTTTTGGAAATTTTTTCGAATTAGTTTTCCCTTCTAGCTAGAGTATTTTGGCACCAAAAATTTTTTTAGAAAAAGTTCAAGGAGGTCGAAAAAATGGCTGTCGTAAATTAGCTTAAAGGAACTTTTGAGTGGTCAGGGCAGTCAAATCCAGAAAACGGAGAAAACGGAAGGGAACGCCCCCCCCCCCCGATGCTGTACTTGGTACTTATTAATGGTGTGATGTAGATGGTGCGTGACATGCGTGCGACAGTGGCTGAGCAGAGGGAGTTGGAGGAGGCTCTGAAGACGAGGGCAGTGTTGCATGATGAGGAGCTGAGCAAGTTGTACGAGGAGATGGAGGCCCAGTTGGACATGGAGAGACAGAGGGTGAAGAGACAGGAACAGGACCGGGAACAGAAGGTAGGGCAGAACATACAGAAGAGGGGAGGGGACTTTTTAAGTATACGGGCCAAAATACGGTTAATATAGTCAGATGAATAACTTAGTTTAAGAAAAATTGAACTCAATAGGAAAAGTTTTGAGGGAATTTGTAATTGAAAAAATGGAAGTTTTCAAATTGTTTTTTTTTCAACAACGAGTGGACTTTTTGATAGTGTTTAAACAGCGTATGACAAAGTTATAATATGATACATGACATCCTCTCATACGACATTTATTGAGAAAGTTTCATCTTTTTGCTGGGTGGGGGTTGGTCCTTTTGATTATAGCCGCATGCTTTAAATTACACGTATAGCCAACAAAGGCCATTCACTCCGACCAAGGCAAAACTAGTATAAGCTCCCCATTATATCAATAAATATATCGTATGAGAGGGAGTGGTGACGTCATAGGTGCGCGAGGAAATGCTGGAGGAGCTGCAACAGAAAGAGCGACAGTTGCAGGAGTTGATCCAGAAGAAGAACAGTCTGGGGGAGCAAGTGAAGAAACTTCAGGGGGATGAGACTAGTGTGAGGATGGAGAACGACCTGCTGTTGCAGAAGAACGACGAACTAGAAGACACGGTCTGTTCGATTGGCTAAAGAAACTTACAGGGATAAAAGTATCCTACATAAAGTCAAATCTTAGTTCAATGATTAGAGCTGAGCTATTTAAATATTGACTCTGCGTAGGCAGTGGCGTGCGCATAATTTTTTTGGGGGGGCGGGGGGGGGGGGGTGAGGCGGTTTTCTAAATAAAAAATTTGAAAATTTTGTTGACTTTTTTTAGGTCGACCAATTTGAGTTTCCTGCTCTCCGAAAATACTATAAGGACCCTATTTTGTCAGAAATGTTTCTGAGTTGCAGGCAAATTTTTGGGAAAACAGGCTGAAATTGACGTTTTGAGCACTTTTTTTTGAATGACCAAAAAGTTCCGTTTTTTCGGCGCGCACTCCTCCCTCAAATTTAATAATATTGGCGCCAAAGGCGACATTAGAAAAGTTTTGTTGTTGGCCAGTCAATAATGAATCTCGCAAAATCTAAAAACTGATACATCATTGCAAGTTAGTTTTTTCTTCTGATAGCTGAAGTTTCGAAAGTTTGACGACTAGCACAAACCATTGAAATTCAACGATTTAAAAAATTTATTAAAAGCAAGCTGTCTAAAGAGGCGCCAAATTGGAACTAGAGTTTTTGTTTTTCTCCCTTGCCGTTTTAAAGGTAACTAAATTATTTGTAAATGCATGCTATACTTTTTAACTCAGGAACTCTTTTTTTGTTCCAACTTTTGAAGAAAGTTAGGAATATTTGATTGGTTTCATTTTTCATTCAATCTATTTTCGGCAACCGAATCATAATTTTTACCAAATTATTTCACAGCCCATTAAAGATATCAATTCATGGAGTTCAATTGCAAAAAGGTGTCTTTTGACTATACCCCTCAAGTGATGCAAAAACTAAGCTGAAAATTTCAAACAAAACTGGATATAGTTTTTGGGAAATGCAAGATATTATTGAGCAACTTGTTAAAACGAAGCATCAGCCTCAAACTGCATTTTTTCCCATTTTTTGCTGTTTTCTGCATATAACTTTCAAAAAAAGGATGCCAAATGTAATTCTATTTGTCGTTTAATTCGCTTTTTTGCATTTTTCAAGCGTGATTTAAAACCCATGATATCAACCAAAATTTGAAATTGAAAATTTTATTTTGAAAGACCCGCAAAAACGTTTTCCGCTAAATTCTTTGGATTTTACTGCTCTGGACTAATTTATTCGCCTTTTGAAAAAAAATATATAATGGTGCCAAAAGCGTACCGCAACTCATTCGTGCATAAATATATTTTTGAGCTTAAGATGTACACAAAATGAATTGAAGCAAGCTAATTGTTCATACTTTTTTCCGATACGAGTCGAATACTTAACTATTTTGTATCGTTTTGGGGAGGCGGAGCAAAATTTTCTAAGAGCAAAATGAGTTCTAGAGCAAAAAATTGAAAAAAGAATTTTTACTGATTAATAAGGGTAAATTGATAAGAACAAGTATCAGAATTGTCAATAACACCATGAAAATGTATAAATTATTCATGAATTGAAAAACTTCATCAATTTTTTTTTATAAAACTTTTTAAAAAATCTCGATTAAGTTCCTCTAATTATGCATAAAACTTATTTCATTTGGTAATATTGACTATTATTATACTTCATTTACCAATCAGCTTACAAATTTTTTTTTTCAGTTTTTCTACTCTTAGACCATTCTGCTTATTGACTGGCCACCCGTTTTTAGGGTCAAAAATAAACAAGACTGCTCGCATCAGTGCGACGGTTTGAATGTCATAGCTGCTTTTTGGCGCCTATGGAGCAGTAATCGATTTTAAAAAGTTTGTCAAAATTTCAAAAAATATATATATAAGGTGATATATCTATTTATCATACAGTAACGTAACAATAAGAGTAACTAGGAGGCCTTGATTAAATTTAGAACACTTCCTTAACCGGACTTTATTTCAGCTGAAAAATCAGTTGCATGAAGTGTATTGCAAGCTGATTGTGGCAAATGGTCAGATGGGTCACTTTCAACCTTTAAAAACATATTAAAAAAATGAGCACAGATGAATTATTTTCCTTATTTTGAGCTCAATACATCAAAAGCTTTCAGATGAAATAAAAAGATTCTGTCAAAATGGTCAGTTAAAAAATCGAAACGGTTTCTTAGGAACGCCAATTCCAAATTTTTAGTGAAGTGGCCAAATACACTGAAGTCGAACTCATGTAATTCACGCTTTGTCCTGAAAGAGCAAAACATTTTGCTTAGGTGAGGAAATTGGACACCAGCTACCATGAGACGCAACAATACCTCAAGACCATCAAAGACCAAATGAGTGAGTATTAGACATCTGTTGTTTTATGAGATCCCCCTAAGGTCGTTTTACTTATTCCGACATCTTGAACTGTAGTTCAACATCTTCAACTGTAACTACTTTGCTTCAATCTGATTGACTAGAATTAGCCAATCAAATTTCAGCACCATCTGAAAATGTTTTGTTCACATTTATAATTCGACTAGTAGATAAGCCGACTTTGCCAAAACTATAGAATGCTTATTTAACTATTCAAATTTATTTCGCAAATAAGGTGCAAAATTTTATGCAGACCAGAAGAAAAAAAACGTAAGAAAACACACCAGAAAATAAAAAAATTTTCCAGGAAAAAATTCAACCCTTATATCTGCTCAAAGTTCGGCCGTGTTAGTAATCGGCAAATGTGATTGCAATTGCATTAAGCAAACCAATCACTGCGAACAGTTTACTTGTTCTTTGCATTCATACATTGAGAAACACAAAATCGCAAATTAAAAAAAATGGGCATAATAAGAAAAAAGACCCTCCCTCTAGACTATTAAAGCATCTAACAAGCGAAAAAAAACTGAAGAAAATGGGAGAAACTTTGTTTTTGAATGGGCTTTAGTTATTTTTCTTTCTTTTTCTTTTATCACACAAAATTAGGGGCTACAAACAACTGTCCGAACGATTCGAGTGAAATATGATAATCAGCTTTTTCAACCGTGTTTTGAACAACGTGAAAAAATTTCCACAAATTTTTTCCCCGTGGTGAGAAAAAACGGTTTCAAGTTTTTGAATTATAGTCTTATTTCGAATAAGTAAATTAATCGAGTAACATTTTTCTGCAGCAAAAAATTGTACAATTTAATTAAGAGAATTTTAATATAAGGTTTCATTTGCGCTTTTTTAGCATTATGATTTATGTTAAAAAAATTGAAATTATATTTTGTAAAAATTAAGAAAAGTTTTTAGACGTTTCTTTAAATTTTTCCAATTTTAATTGTTATTCACTTTTACAAAACAACGGTTGTCGAGTATGCTAAGCTTTCTAATTTTGTGCACGTTTGTGTAGTTCTCTCATCACACGCCGCACAAAAATGTCAGTAATTTACAGTAAAAAAAACAGAAAAAAAATTGCTTGAAGAATATGTGCTACTTCCACTGCAACCGGCTAGCCTCATTCTGAAATGTTTCAAATTCCAATCTAAAATTGAAAAGCTGGAAAAAAAATCCCTTGATTTTGATTCTTTTCATTTTTTTGAGAAGAAGAGATAGAATTTTTGGTTGGAAAAACTCATGGATAGGTCGGACTAGTGTGGATATCTCGAAAATTTCATGTTTGCCTATTTTCCTATAACGTGTGTTCGGTGTCTTCCCACTGCACTCAAAAATTTCCGAAAAATTTGAGCAAAACGTTCGAATCGTGAATCGTCTCCTTAAAACTCCACTGTGGTACATTTTTGAACTACAAACAACACGTTGCATTGCGCTACCTTGCCCCTTTCAAAGCACATTGGAATGATATTAATTTTTTTCCTTTAATGCTTTTTGCGGCTAGGAACACAAAACTTTTGTAAATGGATTGAATTTTCTTGTTCATAGCTAAAATTTTGAAATATCTATCTTAATTTAAACCTAATTTTGCGAACAAAAACCAACCAAATTTAGAGCATTTGAAAAATCAATAAAATCTGTTTCATTTTAGATAAATTATGCGATGCAAAAAAAGCGGAAAGTTTAAACTTAATGCTAAATTCAAGGACAACCTTTCGAATTTTGGAGCTCAAACAATGTATAACTTATGCCTGAAAGCTTTTGGGCCAAATTTTTTCTACATGCTAAGCAGAAAAAAATTGTTTCGAAAACTGTTTCACAAAAGTTAAATGTTCATTACTGGGAACAACATTTATACGTTTTGCGGAAAATTGGAAGCTTCCACTGATTTCATGCAAATTTTGAGCAGAAATTTTTGAGCTGGAAACGTATTAGAAGGGGCGTGAAAAAGAAGAATTTTTTTGGAAAAACCCACCCATGCTTCAATGATTTAGAGGAGGAGCATTCATAGACAGAATAAACCTGAAATCCAAAACTTTCCTTTTTGTGCCGAAATGTTATTCATATTTTTCGAGGTTTCATGGGGGCGATTACGGGGTCAAACCTCAATCTGGGTATCTTAATACTGAATAACATCATGGGAAAAGACAGAACGTCAAAAATTTCTAAAAACTGGTTAAAAAATTAAGAAAAATTTACGCTCATTGCAAAATAATTTTGAAAAAGAATTTCATTGGCTGGAATACTGCCCGGGAGATAGGCAAAACAAATACGAGATATAGGCAAAATAATCTATGGCAAGGGGAAAACAAGAATTTTACGGAAACTCTGCTCATTTCATAGCATTTTCATAGTATTTTTGGAGCGAAAAAACCAAAAATAAATAGCTTATGACATTTCATTTATAGGAGATCGTGTAAAGCAATTCGATGCAACATTTATATTGTTTTTTTTACTCCAGTATGCTTTGTAGTGTGTTTTGCATGGATGATTTGACATGAACTTATTGAAACAAAAAACCAGCATTTTCAGCAACGTAGATCAAGGATGACATGTAAAATAGGTCGCAGAACTCAAGTTCACAAGTTCATCGGTGTTTTTGCTACTTTGATATGTTTATAGAGCATATCTACAAACAAGCTCTTGAGTCGCATTTCTGAGTTATTTTTAGTCTAACTCTTCACTTTTCCTGTAATAATACTTCACCTAAATGAATGGTCGAACTACATGAACTGCCTGGTTTTTTTTAAATGAAATCCGGTACATTCAACTTGCACAAATAACTAGAACCTTCACCAAAAAATTGTTCATTTGCTTTTGAAAACTGACGTACAAAGTATGATCAAAAAGACTTGAAAAGTTTTTATTTCAAAAACTATCGATGTATTAGCAGCCATGCTGTTTGAACGTAAAAAAAAGACAAAAAACAAAGAAAAAACAAAGAAAAAAGCTTGATTGGAAAATGATTAACTTCGGACCAGGCGCGGATTTTTCATTTTCTCGAGAGGTAGAGGTTTGAAAAAGGTGACCAAATTTAAATTCCAACCTCTCTCAAAGCTCTGTAAAGACCCTATTTTGCCAAAATTATCTGAGCTGCTGGCAATTCATAAAAAAAACAGGCCACAAATTTTAGTGCATGAATTTGAGAAAGTTTTAGGGTGGTCGAACAAACATAAACTTCGTAAAATACTACCAAAAAGATCTTCTTTGGGTGGCCAATGATCGAATCCCTGAAAGGGGAAGGCATCCCCCTAAACAGGTTATTGTTTCAGACCAGGAGAAGAGAGAGCGAGCTCGTGCTGCTCTGAAGGTGAATGAGAGCATAGCCAAAGAGAGAACAACTCTAGTCCAACAACTGGACCAACTCAGAGAGGAAAATAAACTACTCAAGGTACAGAAATATTCGAAAAATTGCTCTGACACTCATGAAGAAAGAAAGAACTTGTCAAAAAAATTTTTGATCGAGGGTGCGGAAAATAAAAGAATTGAAGACTTCAGATCCATTTTGGATGCTTGATGCACTCCACTTGACAATCACGTCCCAGTTTAATTTATATTCAATAATATTTTTCGAATTTTTCAAAATAGCAACAGTTATTTAAAACAAAGATGCTACTTATTGAAATGGGCAAGGGAAATTTTAAACAATTTTGGCTTATTTTGTATATCAAGACTTTCTATATGTAGGACGAACGTGACGAACTCGTGACCTTCAAAGCATCAGTCGGCATGATCGAAAACCTCCTGAAACAAGTTCAAGACAAAGGCACGATCGAGGTCAGCACTGAAGACGACGAAGAAGAAGCAGACGACGACGAGACTGCGAATGACGTCAGCGAAATAGCCAGTCTGAGTGAATTCGAGGAAGAAGACGAAGGAACAGCCGAGGAAGGGAACGCAACGGCATCTAAAGAAGCAAATCTATCGGCCGAAGTGTCAATTTGCGTAACAGATCATGGCGATGGTGAAAACGTAACAAGCATACCGCTTTCTAGCAGCCGCGCTCAAGAAGGAGCAGATTTGGTTGATGGTGAGAAAAAAACTTGATTAGTTTTAATTCAAAAAGCCAGGTCTGTAAAGTCGAACAGCAATAAAATATTTTTGTTCCGCAAATATTTTTGTTCATTGAGTGTGATATTATACTGAAGCTCTTTCTGTCGTCATTCAGAATGCCACGAAAACTTTTCAGCAAGTTTAATTTCGGTTTCGAGGAAAAACAAAATGAATTTTCTGAACAACCTAAAGCTTAGGGTGCGCAAAAAGACCAGGTAATGCCGACGAAACAACATTATTTTCGCTTTTTAACAATTTTCTAGTTCCAAACAATTTGATCATTTAATTGATATTTATTTTTTTAGCAGCAAATGTGTGTTTTAGAAAAACAATGTTTAATAAAAAGACCATTAGCCAAAAATTATGTCGGCAAATACAACTTAGAATTGAGGTGCAAAGCATTATGACCAGTAGCTGAAATGCAATGCTTCAGCGGGTAAAGATACTCGATATTAAAACGTCTCAGAGTTGCTATTCATGTGTTTTTCATGTGATTTCTTGTGTTTTTCGAGATGATTGAGGGTATTGGTTAGCTTCCACTACTTTAATTTTGAATTCAGCCGATGTAAGAGGGGAGTTGGCAACTCATGGAAACGAAGTTCAGAATAAAGATGGGGGTGTGAGCAAAACAGATGGGCCAGGAAGGGCGAAGCTGGGGGTTCGGTCGTCCAATAGGAGACGGAGTTTATCGCTGAAAAGAGCAGACGGGTCATCTGGAAGCACTGAAAAGGTAAAATTTTTACTTACCGTAGGCTCAATTAAAATTTTGAAAATATGCCTGAAAACATACGCTAAATCAGGATTTATCAGAAACTCCAAAGGACCTTGAAATTAAGACCATTTATCCACGAGGGAAAGGACCAAAATTCGAACTGTACAGCTCATCACGGCGAACCGCTGTTGTGACCCTTCTTAAGGTTATTGTGACCCCGCTGTTGTGACCCTGCAAATTACATGTGCTGCTGGACCTTGTTGATTTTAAAAGCTGATGAGCCTCGTTGAGCTACTCTTAAAACTGCAACTCGAAGCATCCTAAAATCAATCTACAAAAAACAAAGACAACTCTACTTAAAACTCAATTTCACTTCACAAACATATCTATGGTTCACATGCAAACATAAGAGGAAAAAATAATACTGAAAAATGAAAGAAGTAAGCTGAAGCGATTTTGTTGTTTCAGGCGACCAAAGGTATCCGACGTCGTCACACTTCCAAAAACAAAGACAAAGCTGCGACGACCTTGACAGTGGGAGGCAACTTAGAAAAGGGCAAGTCGATCTCGGTGGAGAAGTTTTCAAGCAACTTGAGTGCTCTTCTGTCCACCAACCAACTTGACCTGACCACTCTGAAACTACCAACTAACCATGCTGCAGATGTGAGACAGTTAAGCATATTTGTAATTCACTTTTTCAACATTAAGCGAAATTTGTAATTTGTAATAAACAACATGCAAAACTTAACAACATTTGTATTTTTTATAATTTATTAAACTGGAAAAATCATAGGATAAATAAATCATTTTTAGCAGTAAATCTACAACCAAATTTGCTCCTCAAATTGTCCGAAAAAATATTTGTTTCCAAAATTTTCTTTTCTACAAAACTGAATTTCATACAACTGTTGATGTAATTTTCAATAAAACTTAGTTTATATGACCTGTGAGTTTTTTTACAAGTAAACGGCCTTTGAACTTTACAAGCAAATGGTCGTTGAAACTTCTAGATCCATCGAGTGTTCTTACTTAGGGACCTCGGCGGGGTTCCATAATTGGGAGCTACATGCCCCCGGGGGGCGACAGTGGGAGAGGGGGAGAGGGGGAGGATACAGATGAAGATGTGGACTTTGAGGACGAGATGGAGGCTGAGGAGAGGATGGGGCTGCAAAGAAACGCAAAGCAACTATTTCTGCAGGTTGGGTTTTATCAAGTTTTTGATGCTTTTGCTTCGCGCAAATAGAAAAAAATAATTGAGACGATTTTACGTTCAATTTTTAACTGCATAGAACGAATTATGCAGTTTATACACAAATGAAGGTATTTTGCAACTGCCAATTCAACAAAAGGTTAAACCAAAAGTACTACTGAGAAAAATACATTTTTCGTTTGACACAAACTTTTTGTTGGCACACACCGTGAACAAATTACTGAAATTTTTGAATGATTCCTTTTTTTTCAGGATGCGGATGGTTCTCACATCAATTGGGAGAGAAGAAACAGCAGTAGGTCCATGGAGACGATCAACCTCAACAACTCTGCCTTCCACCTCAACAACATGGGTCAAGGAGCCAGCTTTGACACCGTCGAGGGGGAAGATGGGGAGGATAAGCTGGGTCTCATGTGCAATGCTATCAGGGAATCATCCCTTACCCCCCAGAACCAATTCCAAGAGGTATGCGTTCATTTTTGCTTGAAGTTGTTATTTCGCAGTATCGTACGAAATTGCACCTCGATTTTTTAAGGCACACTTTTTCCAAATTTTTTTTTGGTTTAACTACCTGTCTGCGAGAAAAAAAAACAGCATACGAGCTGGACCGCTCTTTTCGGAGAGCCGCTGTTGTGCCTCTGCTTAAGATCCAGCAGTTTTTTTTTGGTTATTTTTCTGGGCTGGGAAATGTTGCCTCACACTCAAGTAGCAAACACGCATCTTGTTGGGCATCGAACCTGCAACCTTTCGACTGAGGTGCTGAAACTCAGCCACTTCGCCATTTTGTTCATAATAAAAACTCGTTTTAAAACTGCATTTGAAAGTAGTCGGAGGAAGTTATATTATTCAAACCATTTTTAGATCCCAGAGGAGACAAGTACAACTGTAAGTCTCATTAGCAATCTCAATCATGTCTCTAGAATGTTAATAAAAAACTATTCTCTGTATGTAACTCAAAGATCAATTAAAAACAAAAGAAGACGAAAAAAAAAATTAAACTGAATTTCTAGCATTGGAATTGCGTTGCTCTTTCTAGATTTTCTCTTAACGTTCTGTTTTGCTTTTTAAATGACTGAATTAAGTACACAATAACCCCCCCCCCCCCCAAAAAAAAGAAAAATGATTCGGGAAGGAGATAGTTAGCTTAGTTTAGCAATTAACTAATTTGTTTTGAACTACATTTCGTAAAACAGTTCGCACTTAAGTTATGTTATGACAACGAGACCAATAATTCTGCTGAAATGGAGAAAATGATCGGAAAATATATTGAAACCGAATTGTAAACTTGTTTTCATCCGATAAATGTTTAAAAATTTGACATGTGAGCTCTCATTTTGAGTTTCGCTTGTTTTTTTTTCGCCGAAGCCCACCTTAAACTTAATTGCATGCTTTAGATGAATGGGGATCAATTGATGGACATCACCCGTCACAGAGTGTTCAAAATAGTGTTCGTGGGGGACTCCGGAGTGGGTAAATCTTCCTACATCTCCAGAGTGTGTAGAGACCAGTTTAGTGCGTCACTTCCGGCTACTGTTGGTGTGGACTACCATGTGAAACAGTTGGTGTTGGATAATGTGTGCTACTCTCTACAGTTCTGGGACACAGCCGGACAAGTTAGTGTTGGCTGCAATCAGTGATTCACGAGAAAACTAACATCTTTGTTTTTTTTATGTTTAAATACTAAGGGCCAATATATTAAGGTTTTCTCTCGTCATTATGGCAATCAGATTTTTCAGGTTAAGGTATGTGAGCAAAGTAAGCACCAAATAAGCTGATGGAAAGCTGATCATAACTTTATTAAATCACTCTTTATGACTTCAAAAACTTATTGGTTCTTTCCTATATGGGGTACCCCCACCTTATAGCAGTAAAATTGCAATGCACATATTTCTTGTAACTTGGCAGGAGAGAAGGATGGGGGGGGGGCGGGGAGTAGCTATAAGGGGAAAAACCCGATTAGCGAACATATATTAAAATGCAACTGTTTCCGTTTCAGGAGCGGTATCGTTCGATCACGAAGCAGTACTTTAGAAGGACGGATGCGATCGTGGTCATGTATGACGTCACAAATGAGAGGAGTCTGCTGAATGTGCGGCAGTGGGTGGAGGAGATCAGGGAGGAGATAGACACAGAAGACATACTCTTATTTCTACTAGGCAAGCAAGTTTCGACATACAATCGCATTGTTAACATAAGGAGAACAACAATTAAACAGTGAACATTTTTGTAATTGTTCCGACTTTCGATACGAAAGTAACGGAATATTTGTGCTCGAGGTGGGTTTTTTTTTTCTTCAGACAAATTTCGACTTTTTAACTAGCCATTTTTGACGGAACTTCTTATATCATTCAAAAGGTATTGCTGTCCTGAGCTTAAATTTGAAAAGATATTTCACCTGTGATCATTTTTCGTGAAGTTATGAAGGTTTGAAGATTACCATTTTGACCAATTTGGGACAATTTACGCGCGATATAATTCGCGCTATTAACGCGTAAGCGGAGATTTAATCCGACTTAGAAATCGTTCCAAATTGATTAAAAGAAGCTTTTTTGCCATAATTGATTTGTTACAAGGAGCGAAATCTATTGTTTTGTTCTTTATATGGTGTGTGGGGGGATGATTTTCATCAAAAAAAAAATTAAAATTTTAGAAAAAAAAAATTTTCATTTTATTTTATTTCATTTATTTTTTTTATGTTTTTTTGTTATTACTGCTCCATAAACGTTAAAAGGCAGTCGGAACTTTCAGGGCTTCGCCCTGGTACGAGCAGTCTTGTTTAATTTGAAGTTATTTCAACATTCAACCCTAAGTATGATCTAGTGTTACAAATACAGAAACTTCAGTTTCTCGTTCTCTAGTTTTCTTCAAAAAAAAACTAAGAACAGTTCAAGGCCGTTCTTCACTAAGTTATGGCTGGTCTTCTCAAATGATTTCTTCTTCTGAAATGCTTTGTATTAAATTGTCAAATCTGAATTTTGCGAAAAATTTTTTTGTTGTATATTCAGGCAGCAAGATGGACCTGAAGTTCGAGCCTGACCTGAAACTGCACCCGATAGATCAGGAGGAGGGTCGCATCCTCGCCGACCAGTGTGGCGCCTTCTTCATGGAGGTCAGCTCAAGATCAGGCGACGGCATCTCGGACAGTGTGCAACTGCTGGCTCAGGAACTGGCCAAGCTGGAAGACAAAGACCTGGAAAATGCCAAAAATATTGTTCTCAAAACCAAAAAGAAAAAATCTGGCTGCTGCTGAACTTTTTTTCTCGCAATCACTTTTTTCAATATGTTAACTTAATTTTTCATTAATAATTTGTGGAAAACCTGATCAATTGGCATGGAAATCAGGGGCAGCTGAAGGGGTTGCATAGTCCCTCCTTTCCCCTCCACAAAAGTTTGAGCAGCTCAAAAATCCGAGCAGCTATTTGAACCAAGCATCAAACATGACCATTATTTTATTAATTTATTATTTTTTTCATTCTTCAAAGGAGCTCCAAAAAACTGGTGCACACATGTCAGATTAAATATTGTCTCCCCTTATGCACTGCGGGAGCGGGTCTGCAGCAAAAAAAAACATGACAGATTGTAGATTGTAAACTCTTTTAGATGATACATTTGCTTTGTAAAAAACCACCAAAAATCAACATTCCTAAACATTTAAAAGATACATGAGTATTATGAAATTGATAAATTTATTGCAATGAATTAGAAGTAAATTATTTTTTAAATTGTTTTAACAAAAGTTTTTTATTTAATTTTTCACACCGCATCACGATGTGACAGTAAGGAACTATGGCGTTACGCCCATTTTCTTCCGCCCAAGTTAAGGTACCTCAAGAAAAGCTTGAGGAAAACGAGTGTGGCATCAAAGCAAAGCACTACTGGCCGTGAGGATGAATTAAAAAACCAAAAAGCGGTTTCGGAAAAATTGGTCTGATTTCAATCGCTATGGCTAAAATTTCGACTAAATGGCAAAAATTTACAAACCAAACAATGAGAGACTGATTTCTCAAGTTGATTCAAAATCTATTTTGATAAAATAAAAATTTCTAACACAACCCATTGTTTGAGTTAGTTTACCAAACTCAATCGCCTTTTGCTAAAAAAGCAAAAGGCAACTAAGAAAATAAATTTCGAAAAAAATCTGTGATTTGACTTCACGGGATTTTTTTACTAAATACAATCGATTTTCTAGAGCACTCCAGAATGGTCGTGATAACGCGACTTTAATGTCCAGAAAGAAGTTTATGGACTGGTAGAAAGAGTAAAAATTGGTTTGCTCCAGGGTAAAACTGAGAATCAACGATTTGCTTTTTGTTCTTGAAACTTATGTTCAGAAGCAAGATTTAACTTTTCTTATATCACTTGAGATAGATAAGAAATCATCAAGTTCCTCCAACAAGATCTTTCTACAAACAAGGCAACGCCTGAAAAAATTATATGACCATCATTATGTAAATCTATGAGCAACTTCTCAAAATAATTTTGATAATTACCCATAGCTTTTTTTTCTAAAAGCGACAGTCTTTTAAACTTCAGAATTATTTGTTAAAGGAGTAAGCAAATCACTAAGTGAACAGTTAATTGAGCAACAGTTGAGGTGCCTTGAGGTTTTTGTATTGAACGACCACAAAGTATCCGAGTCTTTCAATTGAGAACCAGAAAAAGGATAGAATCGGAACATGTAGAGTCAGATTTTTCGGAACATGTAGAGACAGAGAGAAGAAAAAAAGACAGAGTTTGATCAAAGCAAGTTCAAACTGGAGCAAGACCGCTCGTATATCCGACAGTCCCATAATTCATATCGAATAGCTTTTAAAAGAAAATGTTAAAATCTATAATTTTGGACAAATTATGTGAAAGTTTGAGTCGTACAAATTTAATATGACCAATTAGCTAGCCTCAATTCTGTTTGGAACGATTTTGTTATGCGAGGTAACTCGCCACGCGTAAATAATTCGCGTTACGCTTTCAGCATTATGAATAAATTCTTCAACGCGCGCATAATTTAGTTCAGAAAATGGCCAATTTGGTAAATTTGAAACCACCAGAACTCTACAAAAAATAGTTGGAGGCAGGGGCGGATCTTGAATTTTCTCGAGGAGGGGGGGGGGGGGGCGGATTTTCAAAAAAAAAATCGACCTTTAATTTTTTAAAAAAATTTTGACGACCTTTAATTTTTTTAGGTCGACCGAATTGATTTTTCGAGCTCTCTCAAAGCACTGTTTTGCCCCTAATTTGGCAAAATTTTCTGCGCCGCAGGCAAATTTAAAAAAAAAAAACAGTCAAAAAAGTCGTTTTTTGGCCCTTTTCGAAAAATGTTGACAAAAAAATCGCATTTTTTTGGCGCGCGCTCCCCCTCAAAGTTAGTATATATTGGCGCCAAAGGCGCCTTTAGAAAAATTTTAGGGTCGGTCGGTCAAAAATGGATTTCTGAAAAAGTATCAAAGGGGGGACCCTTTGGGTACGCAGGGGGTTGAATCCCTGAGGGTCCCCCCTAAATCCGCCCCTGGTTGGAGGTAAAATTTATTTTTGTAAATTTGAACACAAGTAGTCAATATCTTCAATGCGAGCATAAATATTCCGTTTTTTTTCGAAAGTCGGAACAATAATAACAATCACATTACTGAGTTTTTCCATTTGTGTAACAATTTAAAGTGTCGAAGCAAAAACAACGGCTTGGAACAGACGGTCATAGAGTTTGATAGTTTTAACCACCTCAAAGTGCCAAAACAAATTAAATTAATGTAATTATCAAACCTGAAACAGAAAGAGAAATTAACAATAATCAAAATTTTACAAGTAACAGAGCAAGGAAAGATTAAACAAAATGACATGAATGATTTTGGTTGTGAGCTTACGACCGGCTAATGACTAAGACAGAATCCACTCGAAATAGAACTTTCAAATGCAAAAAATGATGACCTGCCTGTGAGGGAGGGGGACTCAACTCAGGTAGTGATTACGCGATTGACTAGGACCGAGACAGCGATACACTAAATAACATCATCTAGCATTAGGTTTAGCTTTGTTTTTTTTTCATTCTGGCAATCTACATTTCTCTTGATGCTCATTTTAATTGTTCTTTTGTGAAGATTTTATTGTGAACTAAAAGAAATTTTTTAAGCTTGTACGTTTTTTAATTGCTAAACGTTTTTTCTCATAACGTTTTGAAAATATATAACAAAAATGGTGCATTTTTTTGCGAAAACTGGGACACATATTTACCCCACAACTGACAGATTTATGCTATGACTACCAGACAATTGATGAAAAAATTTTTAAATCAAATAATTGTTTCTTAGTCCGCAAAGCTCTGCAAGGGGTAAGCTTTAAAAATCTGACTAGAGGATTGTATTTTTTTTGATAGCCAGAACCATCTTTTTTACAAAATAAATTTCCGAGTTTTTGCCTAAAAACAGATTCCAAATAAAATGTGCAATTTTTGAGATAACTTTTTTCTGTAGTTTTTTGGATTGTGTAAGAAACTTAAATTAATGAAACTGGCTCATCAATTGAAACTGAACTGGTAACTTAACCGTTATTCTTAATTGCCTAAACGAGGATAAAATTAACAATTTTCAATCCCATTTTAACCGCAAAACTATGTGCTCATAATAATTTTTGGTTGAATTCGAAGCATTTTCTTGATTTGTGTCTTATCCCAACCAACAGGGAAAAAACGATTTTCAATATTCGGAAAGAAAACTTACCAAAAAAGAAATAAATCAAATTAATCAATCAGCCAAAAACTTGTCATCTTTTTTGTGTTTAGTCTAAGCGACGAGAAAACGGTAAAGAAAACATTAAATGAAGCAAGGTTTTCTCCTGCAGATATACGAAACACAAAACTGCTCATATCAGGGCAAAATCATGGTTGATCCGACAGTCAATACACTTGTCTCAAATAGTTTTTTTTTGTAAATGAAATATTGTCAAACTATGAGTTTTAAGCTGAAGATTATGAATCATATTTTGAATTAACAACACCAATTAGCCTGCCTCAATGGAATATGGAACGATTTTGTGATGGGGAATTTTTCGCCACCTTTGAATAATGCGCATTTAACTTTCAGCATCGAAGTATTACAGCGCTTTTATTGTCACGTTAGTCTTTTGCTGAGCGTTTCAAAGGAATCATTCAGTCAGGATAGTCTAGAGGTGAGCGCGACCCTGCTTGGCCACTAACAATCAAAGGATCGATACCAAGAAGGAAATATCTTTGAAATTTGGTCTGAATAAAAAAATTTACCCCAAGCATATATATTCAATAACAATGAATTAATTGACATATCAAAACATCTCTCAAGTGCCGAAATTAAAAAGTTTGAGCAAAGCAAGCATTGTACTAAAACGTACAAAAACAAAGCTCAAATCAGTTCTAGAATATAATTACCTTTAGCAGTGGATTTCAGATCGATAGGAGATCAAAAATTCCACAATCTTATAAATACCATTTACCAAAAGTCGGTACGTACTTTTGCTCAGGTTAACCTACAACAGTTCCAATTGATCTCAATCGGCTTTCAAGTGGTTTGTAAAGCCACAAATCAATTTTTACAGTGACAAATTGAACAAAATCAAAAAATTCTTAAGATCCACATAAAAAAGTATTAAAAAAGTATTAGAAAAATTAGAAAATAAGAATCCATATAAAAGGTGTTTTTTTTTGCTAGCTTTCATCGTTATTAAAATTCGGTGCGAAAAATTTTGTGTATATTCTCTAAGTAAACTGTGTATAATCTGTAGTATATACGTTTTGTTCGCAAGTTATAGGTAACAGATTTTGTATAACAGATTGTGCACAGAATATTTACAGAATATCTGAAAACTACTTATATATAAAAAGTATGAAGACGGGTTATCCCAAATTTTTCACCATCAAATAATGCTAGTAATATCAAAAACTTAAAATCTATTCTTTTCAGTTAATTTTGTGACTTTTTTATAAAAAAAAAACTAATAAAATTAGTTACAAAAATCTTTCATCAAAATCGATTTAATCAAAGTTGATTTTATGATTTTTTACAAATAAATTGTAGAATAAATAAATCTCTTAGAAATAAGTTTTGAAAAGATTTAAGCCTTTTGAAATTTTAGATTGAAAAATGTCAGAGCATTTTCCTGAAACTTATGATAAGCAGTGTGATTTTAACTCTCCTCAAGTTGTTGTAGCTCCCAAAAACATTGACCATGATTTTTCTTGAAAATGATATCTCATTAAAGTTTGTGAACAAAAGCAACCATAAAAAATGGTTTTTTGATAGTTTTAGTTGACTTTATTTAGAAACCCTATAATTTTCAGACAAGTAAATGGAACTGTGCAGAATATATATCGATTATGTAAAATTTAACTAACTTCAAATTAAATGCAGATTATATATAAAATATCCTTACATTATCTTCAGATTATATACAGATTGTAAATAAAAAATATATATTATATAAGAACAGTCTGGGTATTATCTGTAGATAATGAGTATCATAGACTGGCACAGGAAAAACTATCTGATTGTGTTTTGAAAACGATTATTTGAGACGGTATGCAGGTTAAAAATTTCCAATAACAGAATGCTTTGGAATCGATTATTAGGAGTATTGAGTCAAAGTTTCATTGGATAAAATTAATTTTGATTTGAAATCTAAATATTGTTTTTTGGAAATGATCATTTTTTCCATTTTTTTCCCACTGCAGGTGAGAGCTGACAAATGAAAAATCTATATGATAATTGCAAAAGTTACCATTTTAAAATGGAAACCATTGCTGGTGGGGCTCAGAAGATACAAAACTGCTCAAGTTCTCCACTTTCTGGCAAGTTTCTCTACAAACAAAATACCATCCTAAATAACTTATACACAGTGAAACCCTCGCTGAGGGTATTTTGATTTTAAAAATCAAGCTGTTTGATTCAGCCATCAAATTTCAGCCCGTTGCAAATTTATAATTTTTAGACAAATGCCAGAAGCTTTAAAAAACGATAGAAAATTAACAAAAATACATATTAATGGTTTTAAAACAAGTGAAACAAAAAACTCATTTTTTTGTTTTACAAAGCAGTTCTTAGTTCACATCACGGCAACGCCTTGGATTTCTGGCTGCGATTAAATTTGTTCAATATGTGACAAAAAATTTTTTTCCTAGAATTACAATGAGAATTAATTAGTGACATAATATGCGTCAATTTATATGTTATTTGAGCCCAGTAGCATACTGAATAATTAATGAATTGACTGTGGAATCTTTCACATCTCTTTAACAGTGCTGATTTTAATTATCTGGTCAAAACGGCCAAAATTTGATATTTTAAACCCGCTTTTCTCAAAGTAAGGTGAAATTAAACAAAAAAAAATAGCTCATGTTGTTTATTACAGTGCAGTTTGTTTTGGATAAAAAGGTAGCCCAAAGTTGACGATTTTGGCATACTTAGGTGAGTCAAGAGTTACGTTAACACTACCAGGTCTACTGGAGAACAGAGTTTTTTGAAAATAACCTTCTCACACACTTTAACAAATTATGGCTGGGTATTTTATCCAAAAAGTTTATGTAAGTCAATGTGTTTTTGTTTAACAGCCCAAAAATGTCTAAAAATGTTTAATTTCTTTTCTGAACCAACTTTCAAAAAATGAGCGGGTAAAATGATTTATAATGTAGAAAATGAGTCACACTGATGAATACAAACAAAATCTATTATAATTGATTTAGAAATCAAATTACGCTAATACATGATTTTTTTGTGTGTTTCCTGCATTCGAGCTCAGTTATAGGTAATAAAAAACGGATAGTTATCTGGAACTCGTGATCGCTAATTTTGCTTATATATAGCAATATTAAATATTAAAATGATTCATAATCGAACATGATCGTAGCATTTGCAAGAGGTTATTTTGTCTTATAACTTCAATTATAACCTAGTGGAATCTCTCATTTCGCCAAAGTGTTTTCACACCACAAACATGTCTTCTTTATATTTTGTGGAGTCGTACCCTAATGTTAGTATTAGGAAATCTAAATGTCAGATACCTTGTCACTTTTAAGTTTGTCTAAATACAAAAGTTCCATAGAGAACGTTTCATTTAGGTGAAAATTTTCGCAGGTAAGTGACACAAAATTCAGCCAAATTAATCATCAAATTAAAACATTGTTGTCATAATTGATGGTAAAAAAAAATTATGCATCATGAACAAATTTTAACAGGTTACTTTTATTTCGTTTTTTTTTCATAGTTATTTAAGACTTATCATTACAAAAATTAGAAACTACTTAGCCGTTATATCCTAAATGCTTCGTACAAATCGATGTGTTTATTGTCTTGTATTATTATAGGACCAAAAAATATGCCTCAATTCAAATTAAAAACAAATTAACTTGCCGCCTACGCTATTTATAACAACTCAATAAATCACTTGTTAATTATCCTAAAATAACCAAGTTAGCAATTGTCAAAACCTAATTTTTTTTTGCGAAAATTTATCCCAGGTGTAATATGAGGCCAAACACTGTATTTTGTGAATATGAGCGGATTCCGTGAATTATGAATTTGCTTAACAATTGACTCGATAGTCTTAGCGTATCTTTTTATTGACTCAAAGGAACCAAAAATGGCCCATTTGTGTTCAATTTTTGCATCATAATGCTTCTAACAAAAAGTCCAATCGAAGTTGTGCCAAAGGTTTTTGTCTAATCTAAACTAATTTGAGAAAAAAACGCAAGTAGTATTGTAATCCGCCGTGTGTCCTTAGGGGGGGGGGGTCTTTTCGACGGTAGGGGTCTTTGGGGTCCTACCAAAAGTAGGGTCCAAAAGGACCCATCTTTTTTAAAGACCTCAAAGTACCCTGCCCGAAATAAAAAGACCCCTCTCTTAGGACACCCGACAGACAAAATACTTTGGTATTTATTTTCGCGCGGTGGTTAAATTTAATCTCTTCCAAACTTTCCCACTGTTCAACTAAATAAGTTTGAGACCCCATTAAAAAACTGACCTGCTTGAGAAGGAGGAAGGACGTGACAAATAATAGGAGGGTAAGAAGGTAAAGAGGACTTGATAAATAATAGATAAAGTAACATATAAAAAAAATAAAAAAAAAATAAAAACGGAATGTTGACAGGAGTACGGATAGGAGAGCAGAGGAAGGGTTTACGGCCACATCCGCATGTCGTCTTCGGGATCCGACCAAGGGACATGAAGAATACTGACTAGACGCTCCATTTGAAATTTGAAGCGCCACTCAGTACTCTCGAATCCCGCACCCAGAGACTCGCACAGCCAGAAATTTTCCATGCTCCCCACATCAACACACACATATTCAAATATGCCCTCCTTTTTCTCAAATGCAACCTCAATGTAATGCAGCTTAAAATTCGCTGCAGTGGTGGCCGGGGTAAACTCTACGGTCACACCAAAGATATTTTTGCCTTCGTGAGTTCCAGGTCCCACATAAGGCAAATCAATGGGTGACTCGTGGAGACCACCAAGGGGAATATCCATCTAAACACATGAAAATAGGTTGAAATCATTAGTTAGAAATAGGAGTGAGTAAGTGGTATCTAGAAGGTTACTTTCATTTCCACTGGCTTGAAATTCAGCAGGTCGGAGAAGTGCTGGAAAAAATAAAAAAATGAAATTGGAAAAACGTAGAGTTACTTCAAAAGACTTGGAAATTATTCATGAAATTTTTATTACTTTGAAAAAAACCTATCCGGAAAACACCAACCGTCGAAATTATTTCTTAGCTGCATGTTCACTGTTCTTCTTCTCAACTACTAATGATATAAATTACGATGTTGCTATCAAGTTGAGACCCTATGGGGGTCTGATCGGTATAGACAATTCTTCTTTGGATAAATATTTAAATGATTCGAAAATTTTACGAATGCATGCTATTTTACACGATGACGCCGGTTTTGTCCGCGAAGTTTATAACACTGGTCCCACATACTGCTATGTTTTACCATGGAAATGCAACAGTAGTTTGATTGGTCACTTGAGTGGAATTACGTTTTGTTTGTATAACAAACTGAAAAAACCGAAACTCTACCATTTATTAGAATGCTGAAAGAAAAATGAAAAATCAGTTGTGTTGGATTTTGAGGGATTTCGACACCAGAAAAACGCATTTATAGTAAAAAAATTAGCTATAACAACTTCCGACAACAGTGATTACCTAATTTTTCTACCTCCAGTTAATTTCAATTCCCTTCCAAAATCTGAACAAAAAGCCTACAACTGGCTGACAAATTATTTGCACGGACTTCATTGGGATAGCGGTGATTATTTATACCTGAATTTGAACCAAATCATTCAAAGTTTTGTCTTAAGAAAGCCCAATGCTGTATTCTACGCCAAAGGAAAAGAAAAAGCTGATTTTTTATCCAAATACTTAGACCGCAAAGTTGTGAATCTTGACAATTTGGGCTGTCCACGAGTCGAACAATTATATTTCAAGAATTTTGTGAATTACAACAAACACCTACCGCACCATAACTCTAAAAATCATTGTGCATTAAAAAAGTCGAAAGCGTTCTTTGATTGGTTGAAAAATGAGTGTCAACAACGAGCGTCAGGGGAAAGTGGAGACATACATATCTCCAAATTCAGTTGTTTGTGCTTGGATGACACCAGAAAATAACATAAAAATTTCATTGACCAGGATTGAACGCATTGATTGTAGAGGCCAAGTAGTTCAACGAAAAGAACAAGTTACACTTTCTGAAGAAGAGTTGTGCACTTTGAGGAGGTTCTTCCCCGTGATTGACCAATTCATCTACTTTCAACGATTCAAATACATCAGTAACGTTACCCAGCAAGCGCGGTCTTTGTCTTCCCAAGCTAGTCTTAGTGCCCAAACGTCAACCAGGAGTTCAAATGGATCTAACCAGCAGTGAACTACCCAATGAGATTCAAAAAATAATAAGAGAAGATTCTGTGAAGAAAATTGTGTATCATGCCAAAACTGATCATGTCCCAGCCAATTATGTTTTGGAAATGCACTATGATTTTGATGATGATAATAAACCGAGTGTCTATACAGGTTATACACGATATGAAATTTATTACTGTTCAGATGCTTAATTAATTTTTTTATATATGATATATATTTTTCATTCGGCAAGTTCGAGAGTGAGAGAAAGCGGTAGGGAAATTGAAATGAATGACACAGTAGTTGACGAGACTGATGGAACTATAGTTACCGATTTTGTGTATGACGAAAATCATATGGAGAAAAAATCATGGAAATTTTGCAATAACGTGACTGTACCACGGTCTGAAGTAGTTTTCATGTCACAAATGGTGTTAATTCTGATTTTATTGGCTTTTTGTATCTTTAAACTTTCATTAACGCAGTTAACTTGTGAAGAAACCTCAGTTTGGTTCTCAATTTTATCGGGTTTAGTTGGTTATGTATTACCAAATCCAAGAATATGAATAAAGTTATTGATACATCTACGAGACTTTTTTTAGCCATCGTGGGCCCCTCGGGTTCTGAAAAAACAGAGCTGATATTCAAATTGTTGAAAAGAAAAACATTTTATCCCAAATTTCAAAGAGCCCTATACTTTTACAAAGAGATTCAGCCTCTTTATAGTGAAAAATCCAATACCCACAGCATTGATCTAACTTTCATAAAATTCAATGGCTTTGACAGTTTGCGAAACCTTGAAAACATTCTTCTAGTTTTTGATGATTCATGCGAAGAAATCTATAACGATAAAGACTTTGTCAAACTTGCAACAGCAGGAAGACACCAAGGACTAGATGTAATATATGTTAAACATAATTTGTTCCAACAAATCAGATGGTCTCAAACAATTGATTTAAACACATCACACATCATACTGTTCAAATCACCTCGTGATATTCAGCAACTTGATCATCTTGGAAGACAATTGAACAACACTAAATTTTTGAGACACTGTTATCAGCTCGCTACAAAAGACACATACGGTCATCTTTTAATCGACTTGGATCCGCGTACATCCGATTGTTTGAGATATTGTTCAAACATTACACCACCTGGTCCCTCAATTTTTTACTTACCAATAAATCAGGCAGAGGTTACACCTCTCACAAATGAACGCGAAAAAATTATCTATTCTGCAGCACATGGTACAATTGAATCCCAGCCAGCTCCGAAGCTTCATTAGAAAAACAACAAATCCTCAAGTTATTTCAGTTATATGTGAATGTTTGCTCAATGTAGTCAATGGCAATGTATCTGTTAATATTCCAAACATTGAAAATTTCGAAGTGGCATACAAACTTTTAATCAGCCGAAAAACAAAACTTGAACGAAAACGAGCAATTATTCTAACGAAACAAGGTTTCAACTTGATCAGACTGATACTTTACTTCTGCTACAGATACTTACCATCAGCATAAAACATGGCAGCAGAAGAGTTTGTTTTAATTCCAAAACATATATATATCCGTGAGCAACCGCATGCATCACAAGTGCTATTTAACAGTTCAATTAAACACAAAAAGCCCCAGTTATCTTACTTGAACCGCATGAGACCTCTAATACCCACGAAGCAAAACTCAGTATCGACTGAAACTCTTCCACTACCCCTTCCACCAACACCTCCCTCAACGCCTATTGTTGACCCTGGGGAACAATCAACAGGACTTCTTACAGAAGATGAGACTAATCAATATCAGGAAGGTGGGGAGGAAGAGGAGAAGCGGATTGTGGATGAGAAGGAGCGAAAAGATAATAAAATAAACTATGAACGCATTCTATTACAATTGCAAATAATGGAGGATAAAAAATTCACGAGAGCTAAAAATATCCTGGAGGTTATCAAAAGCTCAACTCGAGTCTCAATAAACGCCATGGATGAAACAATTTATGTTGACAATGTACCAACCGGTCTCAAAGCAGCATCGTTTTTGTATGATATACAACAGCAAACTAAAATACTACACAACCCTGCTTACATAATGATTTTATCCGCTCTCGAACTTACCGAAGAGTCTGTTATTAACAAGTATGCCAAACACGCGGTTCAGTCAAAGATTAAAGAACAGGCTCAACGAAGAACCAAAAGTCCAACCAAATCTCCGTCAACATCGGGCAAAACAAAAATCCTCGACAGTAGTAAGCCATCATCAAGTTCAAAACAAACCAAACGACTCAAAACAAGAAAGAAAGCCACCACGGAAAGAGTCAAAGAAAGAGAGAAAGACGAAGACGACACTGAATCGTACGGTACGCCCTATAACGATTCAGATTCTTCAACGTCAGAAAAGACGGAGACGAAAAGTAAAAGATGGGAAACCTACACCAACTGAGGAAAAACTTTTGAAAAAGAGTTACACAGATAAAGGTCCAGCATTGTTCGATAGTGTTAAAATTTTGAAGGCTACAACGGTCATACCAAGACGAAAAGTTAAACATTTTTTACATACAGAACCATCTTATACAAAATACCGAACAGTTCGCCGCAAAATAGCTCGGCTTAAAGTGATAGTTTATGACATAAACGAAATATGGTCAATCGATTTGGCATATGTTGATAAACTAGCAAAATACAACAAAGATATCAAATATCTTTTAGATGCAGTAGATTGCATGTCCCGTTATCTTCGCGTGCAGCCACTGAAATCAAAGTATGCCACAACAACTGCAGAAGCGTTCAATCAAATGATAAAGACAGAGAAACCGAAAAAAGTCTGGGTAGATAAAGGCACCGAGTTCAAGGGGTCATTCAAAACTTTATGTGAGAAAAAGGGTATCAAGACATACACAACAGAGAGTGAAAAGAAGTCCGCTTTCGCCGAGAGGAACATTCGATCACTAAAAAGTTTGATTTATAAGTATTTGGAGGACAAATGGACCTACTCTTACATCGATAAGCTTCAAGACTTTGTCAACACAATAAATTCGAGAACAAACCGCGTCATCAAATACCCCCAATAAAGTGACAAAAAAGGATGTTCCACGTCTAATTTCATTAAGAGCGGAACAATCATTGAAACTAGTTCGCCGACCAAAGCTCTACGTTGGCGATTTTGTGAGAATAGCAAAAATTGAAATCCCTTTTCGAAAAGGTTATAAACAATCCTTCACTGACGAAGTTTTTGAATATTTGACATACCAACAAGGAACCCACCGACTTATAATCTTATCGACGCTGATAGAGAACCAATAGAGGGTAAATTTTATGAGCCCGAACTAATCAGAGTATTGGAAAAGGAAGGGTCAAGCTAAACAATGTCTAGCAACTTTGGAGGTGACAAAGATTCCTTTAGTATTACATTGGTGTCATCAGCCTCAATGAATATCTTCATTGACAACTCACTAGCGAGTTTTAAAAACCTGCTGAGTGAAGATATTGATCTGCAAGGCGAATGGAGAGTTGCATTGTCAGAAATAACGTTTCCCACTCTTTTTAACAATGTAACAGATACTAAAATAGTGTACTATAAAAAAGACAAAGTTAGAGCAAGTCTTAAAGTGGCAAAAGATAAAATATCTAGACCATATGATGAGAGAAAACTGAAATAACAAAGGGTGAATATGGCGAAATCGAGAAATTATTCAACGAAATCAATCGAAGGTTGATCTTGATAATTTCACTTATAGCATCGACCCCATTACCAAACATCTTTCAATTTGGATGCATTATTGGGAAGGCATTACCTTTGAGAGCCCACAAATTCCTAGTATTTTGGGTTTCAAAGGTATAAGAGATGGAACGGGCTACCATATCGGCTATAAAGAATCCAGTC
>NC_087066.1:25432845-25487718 GCF_963678635.1 Symsagittifera roscoffensis | reverse complement strand
CCACTTAGCCGTTATATCCCAAATGCTTCGTACAAACCGATGTGTTTATTGTCTTGTTGTTCCGACTTTCGATACGAAAGTAACGGAATATTTGTGCTCGGGGTGGGTTTTTTTTTTCTTCAGACAAATTTCGACTTTTTAACTAGCCATTTTTGACGGAATTTTTTCATATCATTCGAAAGGTATTGTTTTCCTGAGCTTAAATTTGAAAAGATATTTCACCTGTGATCATTTTTTGTAAAGTTACGGGGGTTTAAAGATTGCAATTTTGGCCAACTTGGGACAATTAACGCGCGATATTTCGCGCTATTAACGCGTAAGCGGAGAGTTTATCCGTCTTAGAAATCGTTCCAAATTGGTTAAAAGAAGCATATTTGCCATAATTGGTTTGTTATAAGGAGCGAAATCTATCCTTTTGTACTTTATATGGCGTGTGGGGGGATGATTTTCATAAAAAATTTCAAATTTTAGAAAAAAAAAGTTCATTTTTTTTATTTCATTGAATTTTTAAATGTTATTACTGCTCCATAAACCTTAAAAGGCGGTCGGAACGTTCAGGGCTTCGCCCTGTTACGAGCAGTCTTGTATTTTTATAGGACCAAAAAATATGCCTCAATTCAAATTAAAACAAATTAACTTGCCGCCTACGCTATTTATAACAACTCAATAAATTACTTGTTAATTATCCTAAATTGACCAAGTTAGCAATTGTCAAAACCTAATTTTTTTTGCGAACATTTATCCCAGGTGTAATACAAGGCCAAACACTGTATTTTGTGAATATGAGCGGATTCCGTGAATTATGAATTTGCTTAACAATTGACTCGATAGTCTTAGCGTAACTCTTTCTTGACTCAAAGGAACCAAAAATGGCCCATTTGTGTTCAGTTTTTGCATCATAATGTTTCTAACAAAAAATCCAATCGAACTTGTGCCAAAGATTTTTGTCTAATCTAAACTAATTTGAGAAAAAAACGCACGCAAAGAATTCCAATATTGTTTGTGTTGAAACGTTAATTTAAATCAGTACTCCATTACGAGGCCAAATTCTGTATTTTGTGAACTGTAAGCGTATTCTGCAACAAGAACGCTCTCTTTGTTCTTCTTTCGTTCTTTCGTTTTCTTTGAACGTTCGGACAAAACTTTAACAGGTTCACGGACTTGCCTCTGGATTGCGAGCGCCAAATTGCGCGCCTATCTTTGAAAAAACAGTGAAAAATTTGGCTTTTTTAACTAGAACGTTTTTTTATACATTTGAGCTCGGTACAACAATACTCGTATGGTATAAAAAGTTTCCGTCATAAGCGCTTAGTTAAAAAGTCGAAAAAAAACAACATCAAATTTAAACATTCCGTCATACTCTTCAAAGTTCATAACAATAAGATTTAGACTATGATATGATACAATTTTAGATTAAAGAGTAGCACGAACCTTTCAGGCGAAAAATATATAACGGACAAACAGGCGGTTTGTCGGTCAGAAAGTACTGTTTGAGATTACCAAACCCCAATCAATCCCATTGTATTCTTTAAATCACTGAAACATAATAGAATGATGGAAATTAATATCGCATCGACATCGAAAAATCAGAAACTTTGTCATCAAAAACTCATAACAAATAAGCGATAAGACCTCATGATCTCTAATTTAGCGCAATAGTTATGTTCGATTGTCAAATGCCGTATCTAAGCTACAGTATCGAAACTGAAATTGCATTTTATACCGATTATTCAGATAGGTTATGCAAGGACGTTTCTTAAATTCAATTTGATAAACAGAGATAACGGCTCATGATATTCTCTATAACTAGAAAATATTAAGCAAAAGTTACTAGAAGAAAAAGGCTATCGAGATAAACATCCGAATATTACGAGAAAATTGCATAATATTCCTTCTAACTTTTGTAATGGAAAAGGACCAAAATGAAAAATATGCCAGGTTTGTTGTTTAAAAAAACACTACAAACTTGGTTGCTATGATGGAGTGGGGGCAGGACGCCCTTCTCCACTTTCAGTGGCGTGCGCAGAACTTTTTCTAGGGGAGGGGCGCCGGTTTTTTGAAAGAAAAATTGAAAATTTTGTCAATTTTTCATTTAGGTCGACCAATTTTTTTCCGAGCTTTCTGAAAATACTATGAGGACCCTATTTTTTTATTTTTTTTTGATAAAACAGGCTAAAAACGACTTTTTGCGCATTTTTTGCGCTCCTCCCTCAATTTTAATTATATTGACGCCTTAGAAAAACTTTGATGTCGGTGAGCCAAAAATGGATCTCGTAAAATTATACCAATAGGGGGACCCTTGGGAAAAAAATTGGCAAACTGAATTGAAAAGAGGGCGACCGCCCCCTCCCCCTTCGGCAAGGTACTGTCCACCTTCCTCTGTGCGATTTGACACTCTGACCACTTAAAACGTCCCCTTTTGTAATTTTGTGCGAAATCCTTTTTTAGGTGACTAGTAATATATACTAAATAATATATACTAGATTTGAGGAGCGAGCGCGCGCCGAAAAAACGTCATTTTTTAGCCTTTTGTTTCCAAAAGTTGCCTGCATCGCAGAAAAATTATTCAAAACAAGATCTTTTTTAGTGTTTGAGAAAGTTCGAAAAATCAATTTGCTCGACCCAAAAAAAGTCGCCAAAAATTTCAAAGCTTCGTAAATCCGCCCCACAAGAAAACCTTAGATCCGCGCCATTTGTTTTAGATCGTTTTTGCATCCTTGCTTTTCTCCAACTGTATAAGCTCTTAAATGCCTAATCTTAGCGCAAGTTGTCCAATTTTCATTGAAAAAAAAGAGAAATATCAAAATGTCAGAACTGCCTGAAGTGTTTTCGGACCAAACAAAAAACGTGAATTGCAACAATATCTGCCATTTACACAGTAACGCATCTGGCTCAGATATTTTTCAGCAGGGACGGAATAGCCAGTGATTTGGTGTTGATTTTAGAGGACACTTCTCTTTATGGACAAATAACACAAAACATATCCCGAGGCTGAATTGAATCAATAATTCTGAGCTAGAGACAGGTGTGAATAAATGCCGAAACAACAAAAAAGTCTGATTGAAAAGAGTAAAAAAAATTGAACAAAAATTGGTTGACTGGTCTCAAACAAACCCGTCAGAAGACAAAAAAATGAAAGTCTTGAAATTTGAAATACAATTTGTGTCCTTAAATAGATGAAAAAGTGAGTTTTTTTACTGTCAATTTGATCCTACGTCAGTTTATAAATTCTTCTCGTCATCCTTAGGTCATACAAGCTGGCCGTATTTTTAAGGTGAGTTTTATTATCATTTTCCCATTTTTTTTTTAATATTTGGAGTTTTTGAAACTGCTGAGGTGTCTGCGACTGTTGTTTTTCAGTTTTAAGGAGAATCAAACATTAATTTTTGCAAAATGATTTGAATTTTTAATATTTTTTCAAAGAATCGCTACAGGTATGTGTAAATGAGTTTCAAACAGGTATGTGTAAATGATTTGAGTCCTGAGTTAATTTTGTCTCTAATATGCTGCGCAAAGTAATTTCTGGTCTAATTGCTCAGTTGCGTGGCCTTATCGATTTATCGATTTAATCCTTCCTTTTGAGAGTTTATCAAATTAATCCGGTCATTAACTAGTGTGGCAATAGCCCGGACAGTTTTGGGACAATTTTGTCTGGGAACCAAATGTCTTGGACACTTTTTGCTTTTTGGACTGTTTTTGCCGGGACATAAATGTCTGGGACAAATGTCCTGACACGATATCATAGAGTATTACGACCACGGTGATAAAAACAAATCAGAATACCAAGCAAAAATATGAAATCATTGGCTTAAGAAAAAATTCAAAAGTTTTTTTCAGAGGTTTCTAAGAAATTATAATAACTTCGGTCTTAAGTCGCTGTGAAATTAGTCTTTTGAGAAAAAAACTTAGAGGAAAACTTGATAGGCTAGAAAACTGGTGTATTAATCGGTCCAATGGGTTACTTTTCCGCTCAAAATCAAGTAAAAACGAAAAAAAACAGTCAAGATTTTCTCGTTTTTGAAATAAAATTTTTATTGAAAATTTTCAGAATCCGGATCAAGGCTATAGTGTTCTAACTTGAAAGGACACGTGACCTTGTGTCATTTCTTTTTGAGTAAAACGACGGGTGCTTCATGGATTCGACCCCCCTGCCGACCCAAAGAGTCACGCCTTTGTACTATTTTGAAATATTAATTTTTGGTGACGGAACCTAAAATTTTTCTAAAGGCGCCCTGGCGCCGATATAAACTAATACTGAAGGGAGAGCGCGCGCCGAAAAAACGTGGTTTTTTGGTAAAAATTTTCCAAAAAGTGCCTGAAAACGCTTTTTTGGCCAGTTTTTTCACATTTTTGGCTGCGGTGCAGAAAATTTGGCCAAAACAAGGTCTTTTTAGTGCTTTGGGAGATCGGAAATCCATTTGGTCGACCTAAAAGAAATTCGAAATTTTTTTAAAAATCGGCCCCTCCCCTCGAGAAAATCCTAGATCCGCCCCTGCTTCCAGATTTTAAACTTCAAATGTTTCTATGGCCATCTCATTGTGAGCAAATTTGGCTTCGTATATGGCATTGCATATAATTACGGTGGCAAAACAATATGCGCTGCTATTGAGAGATGGTCGGCAAAGTTCACAATTGTAGATCAAGCTTAAGGATCAAACTTGGCCCATTTAACCATAAAGTCGTAGAGAAGGGATTCCATGTGTTCCGTCATAAGAGGTGTTGAATTAGCCTAGGTGGTGAGTGTTCTCAACATAGAGATAAGATGAGATAAAAATGTTTCTGCTATGCAATTGGCTTCAAAGATCTTTTGTATTTTATCTGAACCGTTAACTTGTGGTCGCCTCGTTATAGCAGTTAACTTCAAATAATTTTCTGCAGGATTTGAAAACGAAAGATTACCGGAGCGGTGAGGCCAATAAGGTGGTCTGTATGGAAGATGACGCAGGCAGAAAACTAAACGAGTTTGGTTTCTGTTGTCAAACCAAAATGTTTCTAAGCTTTGAAAATCAAAGAATTCTCTAAAATGCTGCCTTTATTTCTTGGCATGCGTGTTTTTGTGCTGGGGCTAGGGTTCCAAGGGTAAGTTTCCGGTTGACAGCATCTTTTTTTGGTCAATTATTAGTTTATTTGCTTCATTCATATTGTATTTGGGTAAAACTAGACTGGCTGGCTCCCCAAATGATTCTCAGACCTGAAACTTGCGATGAGACAGGATACCAAAAATTGAAAGTGCTTTTGATGCCAGCATAAATTTCCGCTGTAAAAATTTGCAAAAAAAATTGGCTAGAAGCTGCAAATAGGGACTATAGTTAAATGGATGTCGCCGAGGCAACTTCTTTCCGATTTCGGCTCTTATACCTTGGATACCTTTTGGAGCTTTATTGCCTTGTGTGGTTTAGTTTTATAGTAGTAGTGAGTTTGTGAAGTGTTTCTGATGTTAGTTGGCATAATGAACGAAATTCTCTCAGATTTATTCAGGTTTTGCTGGCGGTGAATAACAACGCTGCTTTTTTGTTTTCTGTTCCAAGTGGTGTACGTTAAGTTTGAACTGCAGTCTTTCTTCATGTGATACTTCTTCATGTGAGCCAATTTTTTTTGTATAAGCTTTCATTTTTTTGTCAACTGTTTTTGTCAATTGCGTTTTTAAAACAGATGTAGTTCTAGTTTGCACCCAAAAATCAGACCGGGACGAGAACAGAAAGCAAATAACAAAATTTTTCAATCTCAAGAGTTAAACACAAAAAAAATTAGAGCTGTAGATAGTTGTTTGTGTCGCCATTATAATTGAGAGCAACTAATCGCATGAAGGAAGTGTGCGAGACGTTACCAGAGTTAATTGTATAAGGAATGCCAGAAGACGCAAATTACTAAGATATCCTTGGAAACCTGCAAAACCAACCAGAAAACTCCGACAAAGTTTTCAAAGTTTCGTAGTGACTATTGAAAAGACAATCGAACATTGAGAAAACTGTTTCAGATATTAAAAATTTTTTTATCAATTTTTGCTTGCAGTTTTTGTTTGAAACAGAATATTTCAAATGATGCTGAAAATGTGCCGCTTCTGATCTTTGCCTGGGTAACGATATACGCATTGCTTATGAGTTGCACTGATTTAGTTGACTGTGCGTCAAAAACGTTACTGTAGTAGTAACCTATAATTGCATCAAAAATCAAGCCTACGCCATTGGAATTATTTCCCATTTTTTGCGAGTGATCATAACAGCAAAATAAAGAGAAGGCGAAGCAGAGTTTCGCACCTCTTGCGATACAAAACTGAATGACTATCACTACTTTCAGATGAGCGGACAAATTGAAAAATGAAAACTTATAAAAGATAAATCTACAAATTGAAAAAAAAACTTTTAAAAACTATAACCATATTATCAAAGATTGCTACCAATGTTAAAAAACAAACCAAAAAAAAACGAAAAATGATTTTTGTTAAATGAAAAAAATGAAATTTTTTCACGTATACATTGCAAAATTTGTAACGGAGTGCCTAAAAGGGTAATTTAAAGTTTTCAAAAACTTGTCGTTAGAGTTCAACCGTTCTCATTTATTACCAACAAAAGCTAATAGAAAAAAAACATACTGATAATAAGCCGACAGAAACAAATCTACTCAAGCTTGCAGCACTTATAAAGAATACTTGGCAACTCTTAGCGTTCACCCAAGGTACTTATGCAGTTAATACACTCCATCCATGCTATTAATTCAGCGGTTATAAAGTTAATCATTTTATCATTTTATCAACAATATTATGATTGGGAAAAACCCTGTTGCAGTACCCTTGTTTATCGCAAGGGTAAATATCAAATTGAGATTATTTAGAAAAAAAGCTGCCAGCTACACTTCCTTTGTATTTTTTGGTTCCAAAAATTATTAACAGCTTACATTGTTGTAAAACTACAAAATATATCAACTTTCAAAAGAAATTACGTAAAAAATTAACAATGAATAGTCTTAGGATATTTTACTCAACAAAATTTGATAAATTGAAATGATACCTGATATTGCAATAAAAAGCATACCAGAGCCCAACCATTTTTTTGTGAGATTTTTAACGATACAGCAATGCATTAAATCAATAAAAAAAAACTCGGCAATATCTCAGACTGGAGTTCAAATAAACTAAGCTTCGCCAGTAAAGTATATGTTGATTGTTTAATAAAAAATGTTTATAATTAAAAGTTGCAAGTGGTTTGAAAAATCTGAAAAACTAAATTATAACAAAATAAAAAACTTAACTAGTAAAATTTTGAAACTCTATAAACAGAGAAGGCCTGAATAAGATTTCACAGGAACATTGATCCCAAAATTTTCCGAGCTTCCAGAATCACAAAAGTTCCAGAGAAGATAGAAATCAAATAACGCAAGTCAAATTCAAACTAGGTATCAATTACCATCAAATCAAAATTTTGGTAACCTAGTAATGATTTGGAAAAAAAACTTTTGTTCCATTTTTTTTGTCTAAATAATTACTTGCTTTCCATGAGCGCCCACTGGCGATATTTAACCAAAATACTTTAGTTTTCGTTATTATTCAAAGCTTGCGAGATTTAGTTCATGGTATCGAGTTGATTTTTTTTCATCTTGATTCTTCATTAGAAGAAAGTTTCCATTCTAAGTCTTTAACCATCAAAGGCAATAAGCAAGTTATCTCTCAACTGACCATAAGCATTTTGATCGTGTCTTGTCATGAGAAATTTGTTTGCTTTTTTCCTATTATAGTTACCCAGAACAAAATTGACCCTCAAAATTACAATTATCAGACTCTTGGGAGCTATTATTGGAAAAGCCCAAATATTCCATCTTAACTGTAATCAATTTTTTTCGTTTGTAACCATTTAATCTGTTTGAAATTTTCGGTGAAACTTGGCAGCTATTTTTCTACGGAATAACCAATCGTCAGACGGCACCATATAAAATCTTTTTAGAGCTCAGAAAGATCCCAAAAGGTCAGTTTGGGTCAATCTGACGCTATGAAAGTTCTGCAGTTATTCGAAATATGTTCCGATTTTCTTTTCAATTGCAAAAACACTAAAATCGCTGGCTCTTTTAGCTTCATTATCGGAACCTTACTCCGCTTTAAAAATTTCTGTGAGCCTGCTGTATATTTTCATATTTGAACGCTTTCTATTAGCATAAAGGCTGTATCCCTCTCAAATTCACAAATCTCTTTTGGTCTCACAAGTTGAAAAATGAACCCAAGACTAAAATGAACCCAAGAAATGTACTAAAAGGTACTTAAATGAACTCAAGAAAATAGATCAACAGACATTAGACTCCAAAAATGTTAGTTGCAGTAATTGTAACCATTTGCTAACAAAATTTAGCAGATTGAAGAAAGTATTCCGGTGAGATTCCTTATTAAATAAAATTTTCAATCAGCTTGTTACAAAATAGGGCAAATGTTGAAATTGTCTTAGTTATGTATACATAGCATTTCATTTCATTTGATATGATTGGTTTACCAGATTCATCCAAGTTAGTACAGCGTTGAATAAAAGAAACGGGATAAGTATACCAGTACTTCAATTGATTGTTCATTTATTTCACAATTTCATACCAGAAGGTAAGTACTTTTTTGTCTATTCGGAAATAAATATTTCAAACTCTATGAATGATTACTAGAACTATTATCATGTTAAAAGTTTGAACATCTGTTTATCACTCAAATATATCACCCAAATTTTCTTATCATCTAATTATTTAAAACTTTCTACTAAAAATTAATTTATTTTAAATTAACAAAGTGCGAGTTAATGGAGAACAAGAAGAAAATTACAAACAGATCACTTTTATAAGTTTGAATGATAATCTCTAACTTTTTTGGCTATCAAGCAGATGGTTTTCTATCTAAAAAATTTTTGTCTTTTTTATGGTCGACATGTATGTGACCTCCCTCTGATACTATGACGCTTTTTGTCGTTTGAACCAGACCATCTCTTATTTTTTAAAAACTTTAAGTCATGATTCGATCATCGATGATAGCAAAAATTTTCTTTATCAAACCTAATATTACCAAAAGAACTTTTTTTAAGCAAATAAAATTCCAAGTCATGATTCGATCATCAATAATAGCAACAACCAAAATTTTCAAACATAGTTAGTAATAAGCAAATGAACTTTTCAAACTAAATGATATTTTGAGAACATGAAGAAGACTAGCCGGCTTTTTGTCAAAGAATTGCGAACAGCACAAAAAGTTCCGAACAGAATAAAAAAACTAAAAAGTAGAGGGTTTTGTTAAATAATGTGGTCTATATTCATGTTGTGTTCAGGGGCGGATCTAGGATTTTCTCGAGGGGGGGGGGGGGGGGGGCGGATTTTCGAAAATTTTGACGACCTTTTTTTTCTTTTTAGGTCGACCAAATTAATTTTTCGAGCTCTCCCAAAGCACGGTTTTGTCCCTATTTTGGCCAAATTTTTTGCTCCGCAGGCAAAATTTTGAAAAACAGGTCAAAAAAGGCGTTTTTAGGCACTTTTTGGAAAAGTTTGACCGAAAAATTGCGTTTTTTTCGGCGCGCGCTCCCCCCTCAAAATTAGTATATATTGGCGCCAAAGGCGCCTTTAGAAAACTTTTAGGGCCGGTCGGCCAAAAATGGATTTCTTAAAAAGTATCAAAGGGGGGACCCTTTGGGTCGGCAGGGGGTCGAATCCCTGAGGGGGAGGGGGGCGTCCGATCGCCCCCCCCCCCGACCCCCCCTAAATCCGCCCCTGGTTGTGTTGACAAGATCTGAACCAAAGCTTAGAAAGTGGGCATACTCAATGGATAACATATTAGGCATATTTGAGCACAATTTTTCTCAAAAAAGAATTGCAACATTAAAAAAATCTTTCAACAATATAAAAATCTGATCTTTTTTCAAAATTTCTCCGTTTATCTCAACACAGAGAAACATTTTTTGCAAATTTTCTCAAATTTGATTTACGGTTGAAAGACGTGGAAAATGATCTATCACTCGACCGGTCCTGATTGTTAATTATTATAGCTCATCGATGTCTGCATTGTAAATTACAAAATAAATTAAAACACCAGAAGACAAAATTCCTACCTTGTGTCAGTAGACGGAATAAACAAGTTGTGATTATAATAGATTTATAATAGGGTCTAACAGTTTTTTTGATAAAATTGAAAATTGTACGTTTTGCTTGATCAGTTTTTGGTTGCCGGCTTTGACAAATTTTAGATTTATTTCGAAAATCTCGATTTAGATATGAAAACCATTTAGAATGGATTAAAAGGGATTCTTATGGAATAAAGATTAATTTTTTTACCTCAATATTATTCGATTTAAATAGATTTTAATAGAATGTGAAATCCATGAGAATCTCAAAAAAAATCGTTTAAGCTAAATAATTCTGGTCTTTCGAATATTTTGTTTCGAGCTGATTTCTTGTGTTTCGAGCAGAAAAAGTCTCCGTCAGAGCTCCAAAAGCAATTTCAGAATGGTTTAATCTCCCAATTTCTCTATGGTTTGATTTCTTGTTCATATAAAGGAAACGAAGCGATCTTTTTTGAAAGACGTTTTTAAAATCTCTATTAACAATAAAGAATTTCAATGATACTCTAACTAGTATCTACAAGTTTTGGAAGTAAAATTTCAAGTTTTACCAATAAACAACTAGTAGTAGGTATTAGCTACCTATCAATCGTTGAGTGTGTTCGGTGCAAAAATGTGGCAAGACAATAAATAGAATAAAGCCAAAACAACCTTTATTAAACAAATAACAGGCGCATATCAAAGCATAAAAACAATTGATTTGAGTGCTGACTTAAAGTTATGGAAGTAAATGCGGACGTACTTTTAATTTTCTTACAATATTAATTTTGAAATTGCTCAATTTTGTTGCCAAAAAGTTTTGCTCGTTTATCAACTATAGTTCAATAGGTTTTTTCATCAATCATGGTTCAATAAGGTTAATTTATAAAAATTTGAGAAAAAAATAAAGCTAATGATAATTGTACAGATAATCATCGGTAGTTCCAAAAATTCTGATTCAGATAAATTATAATCACCATGTATAAAATTTAATACATAAAATTTGAGCTTTAGAAATCGTTTCCTAAATTTTTTAAGTGTTGCTGCCCATTTCTGCAATTGGCGCTTTGTTTACGCTTGAGTGAGACATGGAGATTTTTACTTTTCATTATGATTATTTTATACCGCTTTTCATTTTCCTGTGTCAAACTTTCTCAGATTCATACTCTTGGAGGCAGTTTCAAAAAACTTGAATAAACATTTTTTGGTAGCTTCTGTTATGTCATCAAATAGAAAAAACAAACGGAGCTGCTCGAATCAGGGCGAATCGGTTCCGTTTGCCATTCAACGTCGTTGAAATATTTTTCGGAAATATCGAATAATTTTTGTTCGGATTGTTTCAACAATTTACCCATACACACTACGCCAATTACAAAATGTTTCGCCTCAATTCAATTTGGAATGATTTATGAGCAGATTAAATTGTCAATTACGTGTTAAAAGCAGGAAATATTTCGAGTTTTAACTATCTCTCGGTCAAACTGGCAATTTTCTAACCCTCATAATTTTGCAAAAAAAAATTACGTGTAAATAATCCTTTCAATTTCAATGCATTGCAAGCGCTCAGATGCTAAAAAAAGTTACGAAATAAAGAAATTGGTCCGGAGAAACAAGACACTCCGAGCACAAATATTCTGTCATTTTCTCCAAAAATCAGAACAATAACAGCTTCTCTGTTTATTTAGCAAATTGTAAAAAAAATTGCTTCCATTTTTTGCGATTTTTTCCATTGTTAGCGCCCGACAAAATAATGGAAAAAAATTTATGTCCGTGTGCAGTGAGTTGTTTACTCGAGGACATTTAGTTCGCTAAATGGAGCTGTAATAAGAAAAGATTCAAGTTTTTACAAATATGAATAATAAAATTAACGTTCTTGTTTGTTTCTTAGAATCATAAAAAGTAATTAACCCGAGCAAACGAGCTTATGTTCTTAAAAATAAATTCTAACAAAAAACATCTTGGACACTATTTTTGTGTAATCATCGCAAGTGTATAAGTTGTTTTATTCAGTATACTTTAAAAACAAAGCAAAAATTAAATCAGCTCTTTTGAGCAAAGTTTCAGTGAAAAAAAATTGTTTTATATCAGAAATTTTCTCATAATTACTGCGTAATATGAGAGAGATGGATAAATATCTACTTGCAAAATTGGCTCCCATGCAGGAAAAATGCTTCACTGGTCTCCAAACAGGAAATTTATATGATTCGCATTTTTACATGACTACCAAAAACGCAACAAAATGACTTTTATGCTTAAAAAACACGCTACAGAAAAAGATTTCATTTTGATCTGCAGTTTTTTCATGAAGCTAGTGTCAATTCAAATGCTGGGGTTTTTTATTAAAAAATTTTTTTGTTTTGGTTTGGTGAGTTTTGGGCAAGATAAAATTACAAAACAATAATCATATTTTCAGAATGGAAAGCATTGACGTCCTAAGCTCATATTTAGAAAGCTATTTTCTTTGTTATTATTTTTCTGACATTATAGTGGTTGTATATGAAAATTGACTAATGTGTGGTAATCAATGTTGGATTTATTTCGTTCTGTTATTGAATGAACAGCTATTTAGCTCGGCTCAAAGAGCCTTCAAAATAAAATTGAGGCGAGCTATATGTTCTAACTGATACTTTACTCGAAGCTAAACTTAAATAGGTATTTGCGTATTTTACATAGTGTGCTAGAATAAACTTTTCAGACGAACTTTTTTTTCTTGAAAAATTGACGCGTTTTTTCCGAATTCTATCAGTTTGTGAAAATCGAAAACTAATCAAACACAAAGGAATCTGAACATTCAAAGCATTCAAAACACAATGCTCAAAGAACATTCAATCTAAGTAACCTGATACGAGCATTCTTGTTATTCTATAGATTTTTTGCGCAGTGTGATGGGAGTTGTATCCATAGTTTTGAATTGTAGGATAACCATTTCTTGTCAAACCGCGCTCTCAATCCAAAAATCGTTACTTTCAAGGCCCACTAAATTTTTCGCAATAAAAATTTCCGGTGCATTAAAACGCCAAATACAGTACATTGTAGATGTTAACTAAATCAACATCAGTGCCCGTAATGAGCTGAATAACTCGTATGTTAGCCCCGTCGCTGCTGAATTAATATATTAGTCTTGTACATTTGGGAAAATTGCAAAAAAAACACTTGAAACAAAAAGAGGTTATTTTGGGGGTTCTATGCATATCAAAAAATTTGTCCTATTGATGAGAATGAGATCAGGCGTGTTTTTATTTGCACTCAAAATCAAATATCTCAAATAAACAAAAGAAAAAGTAAGCAATACAGAGACTGGGACATACTGAGCTACCTGCGGAACAACCGATTATTTTTGGTTCACATTGAAATGTGTTCTAGGGTGCACACTACAGACCGGAGAATGGAGCAAGTCGAGTCATCTAACAACACCAACAACAGCTCCAGTCCGAAAGAACAGATGAGTCATCCCAAGAGTGCACTCGCTACCGCACCCAGCGGACAACAGAAGGGCGAGTTTAAGAAGGTCAAATCGAAAGAGGTAATTTTTCAAAAGCTGGCCTGCGGCGCAATTTTTTTTTGCTATAAGGGGGTCTTTTTAGTGTTTTGGGAGGGCTGGGAAAATCCTAGATCCGCCCCTGTAAAGAACCTTTTGTATAAAATGAAGACAACATTTTATTACATTTGGTATTAATTCAAGCAAAACCTCGCAGTATCTCTTTTTTTCTGCAGGTTTTCTTTGGAGATGAGGTCTCGCACCCAATCGAAAAAGCCCAGCTTGAAACGGAACGAGGGCGTGAAAACTCCATTACTGAACTGCACCAGGAGTCGGGTCTGAAGTCTCCGGCGGGTAAGTTCGACCCCACTGTGAAACCCCACGAGGACCTCAAGAGACAGATGTCGGAGAGTCTTCTGCAGAAGAGGAAGAGCATAAGTGAAGAACAGCTGAAGATGAAAAAGGGAATGGCCAAATCTAATCTGGACTTCGCAAAACTCACCGCGAAAGGTTACGATCAGCCTCAACTTCTAATATTTACAAAAAAAGACTTTGATCAGATGCAGTGATTACCTTCTTAAGCTAAATGTGCCACACGTTAAACCCTAAATTACTAAAGAGTCATCGCGTTGAATTATACAGCAAGCACCTTCTTCCTTTCGGTTATTTTGACATGTTTGTGAAAAAATCTGGAATTGTCTAACAGAACAATAATACGGTTTCAAATGGCAAAATCATTGAAACCTGCATTAAACCAGGCAAAATTTAACTAAAAGAGAACCGAGTACCAGTAGTCATCTCATTGCGTATATAAAACAGAGACGGATAATCAGATTTTGAAATTGTTTTCCAAAATGACCAATTTTTGTATCGTTTTTTTTTCCAGTCTTTAATTTAGAAAATTAAAGCAACATGCATATCATTAAGTTAACTATCTTTTTACTTTTCAATTTCTGTTGACATTTTATTCTGATTTTAGAAAAGTAAAAGTGTATGAATTGTAAAAATGGTGAATTATAAAACGTAGTTGGCTGAATTCAACAAAAAAGATTAAGTGGGTCGTAAAAAGATTTGCTGCTAATTGGATCTCAGAAGGCCTCGTCAAGACTGAGAGAGGTTAAGCCATCCAAGAAACCATCATTAAATCTTCCACTGAACTACCCTCTCCTCAGGAGTAGGGTATCTGATAGCAACATTTTGAAACAAAATACCGCCATAATAGATATTTTTGATTTAGAGCAAATACGCTGAGAGTTGAAACAAAATTAACAGTTTTAAAGGACAGCGATTACCTGAAATATCATGCAAACATCATGAAAAACAAAACTCCTAATATTTTTTTACAGATTCAATAAATCAGTGCTTTTGAATCACGACTATTATGATCACACTGAAGCAGAACAATTAAAAGATTATCTTTCAAAAACTTTAGAAAAACTTTAAAAGTTTCCGGAAAAAATTGGAAAAAGGTGTGAAATCTTCAGGAAAAACTGGACGAAAAAATTGGAAAAATGATGAAACTTGATAATGAAAGAATTTTAAAAAACTATACGGCGTGTACGTCACTTATCACTTAAATGAATGCCATAATTCAGCGTCGATTTTTTTTTATAACTAGATGACGTGATAATCAATTTGTTCACGCTCTACCTACGTTAGGAGAGAGTGGGGAAATTTGACAAAGTGGTGTTTCCGGCACCCCGCGGATTTTTAGCTAAACCCAATTTGCGTTCTTCCGCCAAATGTCACTTTGTATCAACTCACTTTTTTTTATAACTTGAAGCATCAATTTGGTTTTGCTGTTTGTAACGGTCTGAAGTGGCCAAGATATAGGCAGCTAACTTGAATGTCAAATTAGGACAAAAATGAACTTTACATTTTTCATTAAAAAATGGACCCGTCAAACTCAATGTTCATGAATGATTAGTTTAGTTATCGCAATCGAAACAATTTGCAATTTCATTGCAATTGAAATAATTAGTAATAAGCCTATTGTTGCCGTCAAACCAAGCCTTAAAATCAGACTTTTGAGCTAAAGTTAACTAACTGTGCAAGAAAATTGGGATCGAACAGAACAGCAAAAAAGATCAACTGCTGATCAAACCAAGCGGGAAAAATTGTTGAAAGGCTGCAATATAACAAATTTGCCTCAACCAATTGACTTTTTCTTACTTCAGATGATAACGGGATTCAAACCACAATCATCTTTGTTGAAACCATAACTATGTTGACACTTTCACCATCATCTCGACATCTTAGGAGACGTAACGCGACTGATCGAAAGATCTCCCGGATGATCTCCCAAATTGGTGCTCTCAAATTATAAATAAATCGATCTTTGATTGTAATATAGCGATTTGAAAAAAAAAAGTTGTTGTTGTTGTTATTATTATTATTATTATTAATCATATTATTATTATTATAATAATAATAATAGTAATTATTATTATTATTATGATTATTATTATTATTATTATTATTATTATTATTATTATTATTATTATTATTATTATTATTATCTTTAGACATTCTGCCGCATGAGTCCTTCCCCCACTCAAACACGGGTGAGTTTTTGCGCTGTGTGGTGGACGAACTGATCGACTTCATGGGTCAGACGCACGACAGAGCCCAGCCGGTGCTCGAGTTCCACCACCCGGCACAGCTGAGGGGCAATCTGGACCTGGACGTGCCGGAAACTCCAGAACACCTGGCCCAGTTGCTGAGTGACATCAAAGATACCTGTCGATATGCGGTCAAGTCAGGTCAGCTCTGAATTGGTTCAATATTTGTACTAACAAACTCAGTACACGTCGACAGTTTAAAATTACATTTAGAGACATATTTCATTGAAAAACCGTTATGATTCGTGATCACTTATTTGAAAGCTCGGTAGAAACTTTTGAAAAAACATACCACAATAACGACCATTCAAAAATGCTTGTTTTTTCTAATAATGCAACTAGCGATACAACATCGCATTTTTTGTGACTTCTAACTCTTAGGTCATCCCCGTTTCTTCAATCAGCTGTCATGTGGAATGGACGTCACTTCCATTGCGGGAGAGTGGCTCACAGCAACTATCAACACCAACATGTCAGGCTTCATTTTCTTCCTTCAAAAAACTTCTCCATTTAGACTCATTTCACAAGATTAAAAATATTTTTCCTCAATTTTAACAAAATATTTCATTTTTAAGTTTAATTTTTGGCATTTAAAGTTGAATTTAGCTCACGTATTTATCGACTTTTGAATATCGGCTTTAATTTGAAAACAATTTCATTCAAATTTTAGGTTCACTTACGAAGTGTCTCCCGTATTTGTGATTATGGAGCGGATGGTGTTGAAGAGGCTTAGAGAACTTGTCGGCTGGGCGGATGGAGCCGGGGACGGAATCTGTGCACCAGGTAAGCCGCAAAGTGTTCGAATAGCCAGAAGTTGAAAAGATAAACCAAAAACTCGATGTTTGTTCGTTGAGAAAAGGTCTAACCCCAGTGGTTATTTTCATTGACGAAAAAGTTAGTAGAAAAGTAAATTAAAAAAGAAATGAACGAGAAATATCTTCAAATGCATGAGCGAAAAAGATTATGAAGTTTTGATTTCCAGGCGGGACTATTTCTAACTTGTACGCCCTGATGTTGGCCAGACACAAGTACTTCCCACAGCTGAAACACACTGGACTGAAGCCAGAAAAACAGCTGTGCATGTTTGTGTCCAAAGAGGTAGTTATAATCCTTGGCAGCTAAAAGTAAGATCGGCGGTTAAAAAGGTTTTTGGGGTACACTTGGCAGTTCAGAAGGTTCACATATTGTATAGGTTAAGCCAAAGCTTATAAGTTAAACCAAACTTTACCTCTTTTCCTTGCAGTTATTTAATCAAATTCAGTTTCTTCTTTTTGCTAAAAAAAAGCAACATGAAAATTTGGAAAAAAACGAAACTTTTTTGGAAAAAAATGAAAACATAACAAAACTTGATGAAACTATAAAAACCAAAACCCTAATGAGTTCCAAAACCTTTTTGCAGAACAATAGAACACTTTACTGTTGTTTACTGAGTCTTTTTACTGAAAATATTATGAGCTAGTTTTATTGAATGTAATCGAATTGTGTGCTTGCAGTCGCATTACTCGTACAAGAATGCAGCAATGATCACTGGTATCGGAATCAACAATTGCATCCCAATTGAAACCGACGCAAGGCAAGAATTACTAAAAAAAAACTTTGAAACGTATAATTGAATCATGACTCAAGTTATTTTTTTTTCAGGTGCAACATGGACCCAAAAGATTTGGAGGCCAAAATTCAAAAAGTTAAAAAGGAGGTTAGTTATTTTTTCAATTAAACCGGCTCAGATTACTCTATTTTTGATGCGTTCATGGAGTCACTGGGAAAAAGCTACTAGTTTAGACCGAAAATTTTCAAATGCCGACATAACAAGGCCCGCAAAACTATGTATTTTTTAGAATCACAAAACTATTTGTGAACTTTACTGGAAGCAGGAGACAAAACTTTAAGAAAATAAAATCAAAACCATAAGATCCTTTGGCTAAAAGGTTGCGAAATTCAATGGCGAATACCTCGTAATATGACTTTTTGGAATTTTTTTTATCAGCCGATTCCGCAGTTTTCCTGATTTTAACAACATGGCCTCATAATGCATCAAAGATTAAAAAACAACAAAATCTTTGTTGTAAGCAAAAACTTCGAAGCAAATATCTTTAAAAAATTGTTTTCAAATAACCCATTTCACCAACGTCAAACAAAAAGTTACACACTTAGCAACTAATAATACCTTCCTGCAACCGCAGCTCTTCTTGAAACAATTTTATCGGCTATAATTGGCTGGATATCTTTGGTTTCACTGGCTTTTGATCTCCGGAAAAGTTAATGAAATATCTGAAAAAAGTCCACAAAAAAATGCAATTAAATTGGTTAATTTTCTCGGAAACTACGCAAGTTTTCTCTATCTCTTCATCTCTCTCTCTCTCTCTCTCTCTCTCTCTCTCTCTCTCTCTTTTCTATCCTCTCTCTCTCTCGTTATCTCTCTCTATCTCTATCTATCTCTATCTCTCTCCTCTCGAAGATTTGTCGCAGTAAGTGTGGTGTGGAAAAACATAACACTCACAACTTTTCAGCGCTCATTAAATTTTTTACTATAGCTGCCTTTTTCATTTTATATTTTTTTCTGAGGCAGACTAACATAAAATTGATACGCCTAAATTTTCAAATTAAAAAGAAAATAGATTATAAAGTAAATTTTTCACTGCTTTTGGTCCTTTTTTTACACCTCCACCCATGCTAAGCATTTTTGTAGAAGAATTATAATGAGATTAAATATATTTTCGATAGCCTGGTTTTGTCCTGTATTTTTCAAAATAATATGGCGTTGTTAGACAAAAATTTACGGGTAAAAAGTCACAGGTAACGGAAAAAAGATAGATCAAGAAGATAAGATAAATAAGATTGGGTTATAGTTTCAATAGAAATTGTCAAAAAGAAAGCATACTATGTTAAACCCAACTAAGCATAGAATAAACTAAGAATAAACAAAATGAAAGTAATCCAAAACCAGAAATAAAAAAAAATCATTTTTAAAACCTGAGAAAATTTTTTTAATTATAGAAAAAAAATTAAGAACCAAAACAATACAAGACTGCTCGTATCAGGGCGAAACCCTGAATGTTCCGACTTTTTTTAAGGTTTTATGGAGCAGTAATAACATTAAAAAATTAAATGTAACAAAACAAAATGAAATTTTTTTTTCTAAAATTTGAAATTTTTTATGAAAATCATCCCCCCACACGCCATATAAAGTACAAAAATATAGATTTCGCTCCTTGTAACAAACCAATTATGGCAAATAAGCTTCTTTCAACCAATTTGGAAAGATTTCTAAGACGGATTAACTCTCCGCTTACGCGTTAATAGCGCGAAATATATCGCGCGTTAATTGTCCCAAATTGGCTAAAATGGCAATCTTTAAACCCCCATAACTTTATGAAAAATGATCACAGGTGAAATATCTTTTCAAATTTGAGCTCAAGACAACAATACCTTTCGAATGATATAAAAAAATTTCGTCAAAAATGGCTAGTTAAAAAGTCGAAATTTGTCTGAAGAAAAAAAAACCCACCCCGAGCACAAATATTCCGTTACTTTCGTATCAAAAGTCGGAACAATTACATCTTTATAGCTGTATGTAAAAATTTCTTGACGCTCAAAACCTCCATCTTTGAAACAAGACTACAATACTACGCTCTCAAAATTAAAACTGCTAAAACAAAATTTGGAAGTTTCATGCAAGCTCTATTTTTTTTCGATTAAATAGCAGTTGCAGCAATAGATGCAGCCAAACATATGTATTACTTCAAAGGTAGTCAGCTGATTTTTTTTGAAAAATTGATTTGATGTAGCTATCCAATTACATTTTGTCTGTTTGTCACTTCTTAATCAGCTAGTTGTTTCAGAAAGATGAAATTTTAAATTTTCAGGTCAACTAGCTTTCTTTGAAAATTGATTGTGAACAAAAAATGAGCATATAAATTGCTTTAAAAACTGGGCCGAATTCCGTATTCCATTCTGTTTGGCCATTTGCTTAGTTTATGTTTCCTATTAATTCATTAAGCTTGAAGATTCCAATTTATCACTGACTTTTAACCAATTCTGTTTTATCTACATTAGGTTGATGAAAGCGGGGTGTTTTATCCATCGCAATAGTTCATTTTGGGTTTGTTACGATGACAGCCACAGACTGTGCATATGCTTAATGGTGATGTTTGTAATATGTCAGCTATCTTTTGTAAGAGGTAGAGATGAATAATCAAATGGTTATTTAATAGGCTTAAAACTACTCGAAAATGAATAAAAAGAGTTTAGTAAATTTTGTGTTTTTTTTTATTTGGTGAAAATGCTTCAGAAGTCGGGAAAGGCCTTTTTAATCATTTTGGCTCAGAGCCAAAAAAACTGTTATTTTTTCACAAAACATACCCTCAATGGTCAAGTGGATTGAAAATGGAGACAACTTCAAAATATGCTCCAAATTAGTGCTTGAGGCAATCAATTGCAGCCTATAGAAATCGTGCCATTAGATTGTTGATTTAACCAGGAAGCTTCATTAAATAAATAACCATCGTTACCAAAAACAAGATGGGTCTACTTGAACTACCGCTAAGTTAGCAGAAATATCATTGCATTTCTTTTTTGAAATTAACATTCATTAAATCATCTCATTAAACTGCTTGAAAAGTTGTTGAAATGTAAAATTATTTAAATAACTCCGTTTTCTAAAACTGGTTCGTTTTTCCCCTTGTTGCACCCAAGGACCCTTTTTTATCGAAAACTTTTAACCAATTCTGTTTTATCTCCATTAGGTTGATGAGTTGAGGTGTTTTATCCACAGCAATAGTTCATTTTGGGTTGGTGAAAAATTTCCCTTCATGAGGTAACTGGGGTTATAACTTTTATGCTCTGAGATCTATTCTGAATGAGTAGGCTTGATTGTTCTGAGTGGACGAGTGGGTTCTTTTGTTCACGGCAGTTGGTCCAATTTTGCCCGCTATGGTATATACACGAAGTGTCTTCTAATGACACGAGCAGAAGACTTCTCCCGGGGAAGTTTATTGATTAGTGACAAGCACACACTCCGCACAAATCACTTGTTCTCCCTAATTAGACCAGAATAGGGGAATAAAATAACAAGACCGAATCACATATGGTACACTTAGACTATTTGTAGGTATATCATGTGAAGATTTGCTGCTTATACTTCGTGAATTATCACTCCATTTCTCTCTCATTACTAGAAAACCGTGGTCTCTTTTTGTTCATTATTTGTTCAGTTTTGACTTGATGAACAAAAAATATGGCACCAAGCGCTGAAATCAAAAAACATAATTATTTGTTTTTTCCTTGTTTTTCGTCCTATTTATGTCGAGGTGATTTTTTTTTCAAAACATGTCTGACTAAACAGTCAACGTTTCTTGTGATAGAATGAAGCCTTGCTAAGGACCTTACAAAGAGTTCTTGATTGTATTGAAATTTTATTATGATGAGATGTTTTTACTTTAAATTTTCCTCAGGAGGTTGAGCTATGCCAATACACAGCAAAAAAAAATGCATTTCGATTTCCCTTTTTCATTTTGGTTTGATTTTTCTAACTTTCATCATCTCCTTTCGGTGTATTTGTATTAAAATATCCAAAATTATATTCATTGATTCCCTTCATAGAAAATTTACTAAATATATTCATTTTTCATGACAGGGGGTGGTATGTGGGAGGAGCATGGTAACTATTATTATAGGATCTATAAATGAGATGATAAAAAATGGGTCCGATACATGTTCAAACAGTTTAAAAAAGTGCTTATGGAATCCAGCGACAAAAAAAATTGACCGCGAAACCCACTGACAATCCACTTCAACGGCCAAAACAAGTTTGTCTCGGGAAGCTACTGACAAAAATAACTTGTCGGCATTGTGTGTATAGGGATTATTTGATTGTGGAAATCACAGACGAAACTCTTTAAAACACGCAAAAGATGTGTCAGTGGAATTCAGACGCGTGAAAGCACAAATATGTGCTTAGTTATAAAACCGAGCTTAGCGTCGTAATTCGGGAGAAGAGCGCGCCAAAAAATACACGATATTTTGATTAAAGCTTTTCAAGTAATTTTTTCTCAAAAATCTGCCACAGCGGAAAAGGACTTGGCAACAAATTTAACCCCGCAAAATTATTTGGCATCAACTGTAAATCTTGTAACCCCCTCGTGAAATTATACCATACCACTGATTCATTGTCAAGAACTAAAAATAATTTAAAACTTACCTTGGTCAAACTATCTGTGTATTGAATGGTTGATCCCACAAAAAATATTTCGATGTTTGTCTGCAGATGACGTTTGTTGTTTTTGTTTGCTAGGGCAAGCACCCCCTGTTCCTGGGTCTAACTATGGGCACAACTGTGGTGGGGGCAGTGGACCAGATCAGACAGCTGGCACCAATCGCCAACAAGCACGACCTATGGATACATGTGGATGTGAGCGCGTTAAAAACACTAGCATAAATTTGGAGAAAAAAAAGCCGCTAGCATCAATTTGGAGCAAAATGTCTATCCGCATGAAATCTTAAGCCAGTGGCACTGTTTGTATGTTGATCCAGTGCCTCATGGATGAATCCTGGCTTTAATTGGGTGATTTTTAGGCCGCGTGGGGTGGAGGAGTTCTGATGTCGAATAAGTGGAAGCACATCCTGGATGGAATACACCTGTTAGTATACCCTTAGTACTATCCTCAGAAGCTGATTCAGTGGGAGAGAGGCTTGTTTCCATTCACAGACTCCACCCTTTGAACACCGAAAGGGTACCCCTTTGGTGCTATTGTACGACTTTTATTTTAACCTGACCGACTCTTAATGTTTCTAAGGCGCCTAAAATACTTACTTTGAAGGTTACCTTTCGAAAAACCTAATCTGCCATACATGAAAAAAATAGTTCTAAATACAGTCTTCATCGTACGTATATTCAAAAAATCCAACAATTTGAAATTTGATTGACCTAAAAAAGGGCAATAATTTTCAAAATTCCGCCCGCGAGAGCTTAGGATGCGCCTAAAAAAAGGAAAGGTTGACAACAATTTCTGAAACATTTGTTGACTCACTAGGTTAACTTGCATAGTTTCAGCTGTACCACATCTAGATATAATTATTTTTAAAAAAATTTATCGTTGATCGAAAGCAAAAATCAGTCATTTAACTCTAGAAAAAACAAACGTTTAAAAAAATGATGGTTATGGACGCTAGCAGTCATGAGCTCAGATTCAAAAACTGGCAAATGAGGGTAATCCTTAAACATAACTGAACAACTGTTTGTAATATTTGCCTCTAGGGCCGACTCTGTGACGTGGAACCCTCACAAACTCCTCGGTGTGACACTGCAATGCTCGGCTCTACTAGTCAAAGAAGACGTTAGCCTTTTGATTTTTAAATCAGAATATACGAAATCAGTCATTATGGCTTTCAATTTTGAAATTAAGGGTTTTGTGAGGATCCCTTCAGGATAGCAAAAAAACGTTTGGCTCACAAATCATGAAGTTCTTGAGCACAAGCTCGTATACGATAAGACTGAAGAAAACAATGTCTCCTTTTTCATTTACACAATTGACTATCCGGTTACTTTCAGGGTATTCTGGAGAGCTGCAATGCTCTGCACGCCGACTACTTGTTCCAACAGGACAAGCACTACGACGTCTCCTATGACACAGGCGACAAGGTACGCACATACACCGGCATCGTTGATTGAAAATCTTTCCGTCCATGATAAATAATATCAGAAACTTTTTATAACCGGCAATTTAAAAAACTTATTAGATTTGATTGGTACCAAACTGATGAGAACAATCTTCCCATTTCTTGTCTCTAGAGAACCTAGAGAAGATATCAGCCCTTTTGGTTACTAATATTTGTCTCAATTATTAATTACCTTGCATGCTGGCTAACTGAATCTACTATTGAAGAAGCACCTGGAAGACAAAAAAGAATCAATTTAGACGTTTTTGTCTGTAAAATATTTCAAACCCATTTTTCTAATATTAAAAACAGAGGAGCGGATCTAGGATTTTCTTGGGGGGGGGGGGGATTTCAAAAAAATAGGAAATTTAGTCGACTTTTTTTAAGGTCAACCAAATTCATTTCCGAGCTCACCGAAAGCACTACAAAGACCTTGTTTTGGCCAATTTTTCTGGGCCGCAGGGAAAAATCAAAAAAGGCGTTTTTTAGTACTTGTTACGCTTCCTCAAAGTTATTGAATATTTACGGAGAGCCTTTAGAAAAATTTTAGAGTCCGTCAGCCAAAAATGGAAATCACAAAAGAGTACAAATGCGGGACAGCGATTTAAAAATTTGACTAGCTCAAAACAAAAATAATCATTTTCATCCTTAAACCGATGCAAAATAAGTTCATAAAACCGAATTTTGTTCACAAAAGATGAGCAGAAATTATACAGGCCGAATAAAACTTTTGAGCGAAAAAAAGGAAAGTATACCAGTCAGGGATAGTATTTGTAAAAATTACACGAGTTAGTAAAATACACTTGAGACTACAACTGCTTGCCGCGTAAAAAATTGTGACGTGCCAACTAAGCCGACAAAACATAAGCCGACAAACTATGGTCAGAGTAATCAGTTTTTCTCGAAAAAAAATCAATTTCAGATATTGAAAAAAAAACAAGGTCCAGTCGGGACTCGAAACCCAGAGCATAATGTGCTAAGGCAAACATTATTTCCAAGCCACGTGTGAAGTGTTTTTAAAACTACTAAGAATCGATAACAAAGCAATATCAATTTCAATTATAAATTGTAAGAAAAATTGTTTATGGGAAAAAAGTCTAGTTCCCAATTACAAGACACAAAATATTAGGCCATCCAGTGCGGTCGTCATGTGGACATTTTCAAATTCTGGCTCATGTGGCGTGCCAAGGGCAGGGTGGGCATGGAGGCACACGTGAACCTCATGTTCGACCTCAGAGACTACCTGGTCCAGCTGATCCACGAAAAGCAGGGCTTTCAGATGGTGTTCGAAGAGGTGAGAGAGACACTTTCACAAAAATTAAGTGGAAAACGCGCCAATTTCATGGGGTTAAAAAGCACAAAGATGCAATTAGTACAAGAAGAATTACCACTTTGTCGTGTTATCGTGTGTTTTTAGAGCTCAGCATATACATTAAAAAGCAGGATACCACGCCAAAATCTTAATTCTTGCTGTACAAATTGCATCTATGCGCTTTTAATGTACATCTTCTCAACTAGTTATGAGAGATATAGATACGGGAGAATAATTTTTTGAGTTTTTTTTCCTGTTTCAGCCGCAGTTCCTGAATGTGTGTTTCTGGTATATTCCTGAGTGCATTCGGGGAATGCCCGAGGGCCAGGCCAGAACCAAGAAGCTGCACAAGGTCAGTGATCTCACTTCAAAATCCTTAGACTTCACGGATCAAGTTAACATCCTAGATCCAGGTCAATATTCTCTCCCCACATCCGTGTTATGTGATCGAGAAAAACTGAAACCGAATCAAGGTGCAATGAAGAAACTGAAAAATGATGATCAGAATCACTTAGAGCGTTAGTTTTTTTTACTACCGTGTGGAATCAATTCGTGGACACTATATTTTAACATGCACCATATGTACGGTTCTTTCTTCCTGACTTGCTGAATGAACCACTGGGTGTATCAAAACTATAGTTTGCAATCGGCTAGAAAAAAAATTCAAATACTGAAACCTAAGACTTTACACAGAGGCTTTACACAGAGTTAAAAAAGAGACAAAAGTAGGATTTTTGAAAATTAAGTTGAAAAAATAGCTTGCAAAGATAAATTGAAAACTTTGATAATCGGGCGACAACTTAAACAAACATTTCCGTTTGACCACCTGTTGAGCGAAAAACAAACTGCTGTCACAAAAAACTTTTGTGCTAAAATTTTTAGGGATTGATCTCAACCCTTACCTTTAGTGGTTTATACTGAAATAAGGAGGTAAAAAGATGTTAAAAGTGAAAAATTTTCAAAAGAAAATAAAAATTTCTCAAAATGAACTATAAACCATACTTAATTTTAACCGTTACTTTTAAAATAAGGTATAACCGTTTATGCAGTGATGATCTATAAGATATAAAGTTCTCTTTCAATTGAATCATTAAACTCAGAATTGGTGGTGTGAGTGTAAGAAAAAAGAAAATAAGTTTCCAAAAAACGATCAAAATCTCAAAAATTCGACTTTTCTTAAATCATTAGTTTTCTGCGAAAAACCTGGCGTAGCTGCATCTACAAGTGAGTTTCTCAAAGAATGTTGTTTCGATTGAAACTATAATTGCGGAGCCATTTGTACAAGGAAAATTTCTATAACCAGTTTTTTTTCGAATAACCTCCATCTAGGATAAAATCAGCAAAAACTGCAAAAACAGTGTAAATTTCATTAAACTGATTTTTCTGAGGGACACAACAATTTTCATACAAAAAAAGGAGTCTCAGCTTTTGCACGAAAGTTTTTGCAACTTGCTCTTTCGACTGAACCAGATCTGCTCAAAGTTTCCAAAAAACAGTCTCAAAAAATTAAAATCTTAGCAGAAAGCGAAATCTTATACTTTTTCACAATCTGTAATTTCGTCAAACAAGATATTTTTGTCCTCGAAACGACGCAATATACGTTGACTATGCCGATAAAACAAAAGCCGAAACCGCTTAATTGTAAAAAAAAAACATTAAAAACAAATTACTCAAAATCAGATCTGGTAAGTTATTTCAAAAGCAATCATTTCAAAATTAAAACAAATCCGTGCTTTACAAAGTAAGCCGAATCGAACCGTACCAGATTAAATAAATTTCCTTTTAAAAAAAATCATCATTTGTTCAAGAAATTTATTTAAAAAAATAATTACTGGAAGCGGATAACAACTATTTTTTTACCTCAACGAAAGTAGTTTTAATTGAATTTTCAAAAAATTGAGCATGCATTAAGCTTTACCATTTTGACCATTCTGTGAACAAAGTTAATTACGGGGAAAACGTCTAGTACCCGGTAGCAATACCCTTGCTTATCGCAAGGGTAATAATAACAATAAAAAATTGTTTTCACACGATAGTTAAAAAGTTATTTATATCAAGTTACAATAACAGAGGGGTTCAGTTTTCTAGGTGAACTGTAGTATTTACCTTTCAGTTGGTTTATGTGGATAAATTACGTCGATAAATTTGTTGGAATAAATTACAAAGCATTTAGGTTTTTAATTATGTTTTTTGTTTCTCACTCAAATAAAGGTGGCACCCATAATCAAGGGCAGGATGATGAACAAGGGTGATCTGATGGTGGGCTACCAGCCCCTCTTCTCCATCCCTAACTTCTTCCGAATGGTCATCTCCAACCAGGCCAGTCGAAGGGAGGACATTCTCTACGTGGTGGAGGAGATCGACAGACTGGGACACGACATTGAACTCTAATCCATCATCTAGATACTTAATGCATCATCTGTACTTAGTTTCTGGGCTCTTTAGCACTAAACGGCGGCCCAAAAAAGAAGAACAATCGAACTATTTCGATTTGCGAAAATTCAACATAACTTCTTCTTGAATTTGATAGGCTAATTTTTTGTCGTTTCAAGAAAGGCGCAGGGTTTCTCAGTTCAAGATTGGTTCAAAGTTTTGAAGGTAAAGATTTTAAACATTGTTTTGCGGGCCGTTTAGTAGTTTAGTCCAAAAGACCCCTTTTATGTTACACGGCTCAAACATTACAGAATGTTTCATGCGAGATTTGGTTTCAAATTAAGGTTCAGATATTGTATCTAGTAAATAATATAGAACAGTTTTTAAAATAACAACAAAAATCATTTTGGTTCGTATAATAACAAAAACCTATAGTTTCTCTTAATAAAATTAAGATTAAAAAACCAAAAACATTCCCCTGACACTTGCACAAAAAAGTACATACGAACTTATGGAATTTTAAAGTCTACTTCATAACAAGGGAACATCTTCGCCTTTCATGTATTTTGTCATAGAAATTTTCTAAGTTGAAGTTAGTAATCAATTTACTACCGCAACTCACGGGTTCTTAATACATTTGATCAGGTCATCTTTCTCCCTTTCCTGGAAGCCTTCTTTTTGAGATATAAGACAAAAAAAACAGAAATTTTAGAATTGAGACACTATTAAAATACCATTATCTATCGCACGCCAAGTATGTGCATATTTTGATTGACAAAAAAATCGAAAGCAAAGTATATCAAATTTATCTTATTCCTAGGGCGCAGTTATAATTAATTAGCAAAATTAATTTTTTTGTTGTATTTATTTTCCTATTTGCACGCAACTGAACTGTAGCTTCCTGTTTAATATTCTGCAATTTTCGTGCAATTTTATATACTCAGTTTCAAGAAGCAAACATGTCATCAACTGTATTTGTATCAACGAAGCTAGTCTCGAGTATAATATTTTTTTATTTCAATAACTAAGCATGAATTTATATTGACAACATTGCAGTACACGTCGATATTTAACCACAATAGTAGTTTTAGCTGATGTTATTGTCTAAACATTTCTATTTTGATATTATGGAATTGGATGTCCAGGTTGCATAGCTGTTACCAAAGACGACTAATTTTTACTTTTGGTTTTAGAAAAACAAAACTTTTCTAATTGCGGCAAGCTTTTAAAGTGATATCGTAATATATTCAAACCATCCAAATATATCAAAATAGAAGCTACAAAATATACATTGTGCAGGTCACAAACTATTCAAAATTAATTGCAATAATTAATCGTCGATAGTTGAATTATTCATTATAAATTATAAATGTAGTCTAGTCTATGTTTTCAACCACACACTGACATAAGTTAAGACAAATTAGTCACAAGAAGAGAAAACGGATCCAGATTCGAGCTATTCAGCTCTTTGAGCAGTTCCGCTGTTGTGCCACTAGTTAAGGATAACATGCCAATTTTGGCCACTGTCCTGGGCTGAGAACATAAGCAACGAGTACTTATCATGATGAGCCTCGAGCCACGGAGCTTTCGATTTTGATACGGAGATCTAAACATTTCAACACCACACCCACCAATTTGGCACGAAGTTTTCCATTTCAAGTCAAAATTCTATTTCCATGGAGAAAACAAGAAAATTCGATTGCTGCTTAAGCAAAAAAAAGTTACATCCCTCGAAATGATGCCTTAAATAATATAGTTCGTTTTCAAGCCCTCATATAACCAATTAAGTAGAATGCGTCAAAGAGGTATCCGTAGTGCCAAACACCCGTAAATGGCAGTAGCAGTTCGCAACTTTCAACTCAAAAGTATTCGTTGGAAGTTAAAGATCTAAAATAGGCCTTCATATAGGTTTCCTTTAACATAAAAAGGAACTAAGAATTTTGTAAATTTTTTGACAAAATTAACTGAAAAGCAGCAGCTTATTTATCAAATTACCTAAATCTGACTAGTTATTTTTTCTTGTCAAATTTTCAATTGCCATGCTCGAATATTGAGGTTGACTTTCTGTATTTATAACCAAAAAATAACATCACTCGGTCAAAAGGCAACATTTAGTTACAATTAGTTTTGAAAAAAATGGCACCAGGTTTGTCCTAGTTGGATTGCTTCTTTGGTCTAAGCTCTATTGAATTAACTTCGATTAAACTTCGCAGCCATTTTAAAAGCAATTTGAAAGAAGAAACCAAAACCTACTTTCCAATCCGCAGGAACTCTAGAAAATAAGGCAACTGAAGCAGACGCAGTTAGCGTAGTATATTTTTACTGACAAAAAAGAAAAACTACTTTTTATATGCAATTGTACAAAAATTTTAGACCAGAGAAAGCTTTGAAAAAATAACAAAAAAGACAATTTTACTTATTTACTAATTTTCAGTCGTCTTACGCGTGATAAGAGCGACCAAAAGCAAACTAAGCAACAACAATTAAAGTTTTAGTCGACCAGTTTTTTTTGCAAAATGGATAAAAAAGAAAACAATTTTCGATGCTGCTAGGAGTAATTTTGGGGATGAACAACACCTCTCTGACGCGCACAATGCAAAATGACAAATGAGGCTTTCAAAAAAATTGCAGTTTTTTCATCCGGCAATACTCAAATAGACAGCTTCTATAACCATAGGTCAAAATTTCAACACTCAATCTCTAATAATTGTAGAGAGAACGGCAGAGATATGAATACCTTTTGTTCAATCCATCGAGTGAAAACTAAAATTGCAACCTATATGTTTTCGTAACTGTAGAATAACAACCAAAGACACTTAAAAAAAATAAGGAACAATTATGTTTCTTGATCCCCAATTATGTAGGTCCTCGCTACGAACGGCAAGTTCTACTAACGCTACCATAACGCTACAAACGGCCACGGCTGTATGGTAATTTAGTTCTGCTGTATGCTCTAAAAAATAATAATAGCCGGGTGCTGTCCAAGTAGCAGAGAAACTCTACCATAAGAACAAACCAAAAAAAAAAATAAAACAGTTTTTTATCTTGAAATTGTGTCATTTTTTATCCATGATGTGATCTGAGAATCTAATCGAAGGCCTGAAACGTAGGCATTTTCAGTAAGTCATTGAAAACTATGCCTATTCGACAACAGTTTCCTCAAAAAATACAAAGAAAAATTATCATAATACAAAAAAATAGCAAAAAAAAGAACTGCTTCCAGCCTTTTACAGAAAAGGTTTCGAAAAAAGTGCTATCCCATGAAGTTGCCGAAACTATTTTTTTTAGTTGAAGGAGTTTTTTTTGGTTAAAAGAAATTCATCCTAAGAAGGCGCCAAAAGCTAATGTTAATGGAAATTCTTGCGGCTTGAGTAAAACCTTATCCTCATACTATAAAAATATGCACTCGGTTCATTTGCTTAGAATTTGTTAAATAAGTTTTACACACAAATAGAAACAGGTTTTCACGACTTCAATATGATATATTTTTTGAACCATTTCTGTGATTATTTGGATTATCTGATTCTGCTCAGAAACGAAAAATTTTCAGTCAACATTCTGTAGAAGGAAATTATCTCACATTTCACATTTTCACCTTTACTGAATAATCAATTTCTTGTCAAATTTTCAATTGCCACGCTCGAATAATGAGGTTGACTTTCTGAATTTATAACCAAAAAATAACATCACTCGGTCAAAAGACAACATTTGTGCAAAAATTTGAAATTTTTTTGTATTTCAAAACTATTAAACTTACAATTAGTTTTGAAAAAATGGAACCAGGTTTGTACTAGTTAGATTACTTTTCTGATCTAAGCTCTATTGAATTAACTTCGATTAAACTTTTCGCAGACATTTCAATTAAGTTTCGCAGACATTTTAAAAGCAATTTGAAAAAATAAATTAAAACATCCGCAGGAACTCTAGAAAAAAAAGCAACTGAAGCAGACGCAGTTAGCGTAGTATTTTTTTACCGACAACAAACTAGAAAAACCATTTTAATATGCAATTATACAGAAAGTTTAGACCAGAGAAAGCTTTGAAAAAATAACAAAAAAGACAATTTTACTTAGTTACCAATTTTCAGTCATTTTACACATGGTAAGAGCGACCAAAAGCAAACTGAGCAACAACAGTTAAAGTTTTAGTCGACCAGTTGTTTTTGCAAAATGGATAAAAAAGAAAACAATTTTCGATGCTGCTACTAGTAATTTTGGGGATGAACAACACCTCTCTGACGCGCACAATGCAAAATGACAAATGAGGCTTTCAAAAAAATTGCAGTTTTTTCATCCGGCAATACTCAAATAGACAGCTTCTATAACCATAGGTCAAAATTTCAACACTCAATCTCTAATAATTGTAGAGAGAACGGCAGAGATATGAATACCTTTTGTTCAATCCATCGAGTGAAAACTAAAATTGCAACCTATATGTTTTCGTAACTGTAGAATAACAACCAAAGACACTTAAAAAAAATAAGGAACAATTATGTTTCTTGATCCCCAATTATGTAGGTCCTCGCTACGAACGGCAAGTTCTACTAACGCTACCATAACGCTACAAACGGCCACGGCTGTATGGTAATTTAGTTCTGCTGTATGCTCTAAAAAATAATAATAGCCGGGTGCTGTCCAAGTAGCAGAGAAACTCTACCATAAGAACAAACCAAAAAAAAAAATAAAACAGTTTTTTATCTTGAAATTGTGTCATTTTTTATCCATGATGTGATCTGAGAATCTAATCGAAGGCCTGAAACGTAGGCATTTTCAGTAAGTCATTGAAAACTATGCCTATTCGACAACAGTTTCCTCAAAAATACAAAGAAAAATTATCATAATACAAAAAAATAGCAAAAAAAAGAACTGCTTCCAGCCTTTTACAGAAAAGGTTTCGAAAAAAGTGCTATCCCATGAAGTTGCCGAAACTATTTTTTTTAGTTGAAGGAGTTTTTTTTTGGTTAAAAGAAATTCATCCTAAGAAGGCGCCAAAAGCTAATGTTAATGGAAATTCTTGCGGCTTGAGTAAAACCTTATCCTCATACTATAAAAATATGCACTCGGTTCATTTGCTTAGAATTTGTTAAATAAGTTTTACACACAAATAGAAACAAGTTTTCACGACTTCAATATGATATATTTTTTGAACCATTTCTGTGATTATTTGGATTATCTGATTCTGCTCAGAAACGAAAAATTTTCAGTCAACATTCTGTAGAAGGAAAAAATCTCACATTTCACCTTTACTGAGTAATCAATTTCTTGTCAAATTTTCAATTGCCATGCTCGAATATTGAGGTTGACTTTCTGAATTTATAACCAAAAAATAACATCACTCGGTCAAAAGGCAACATTTGTGCAAAAATTTGAAAATTTTTTGTATTTTAAAACTATTAAACTTACAATTAGTTTTGAAAAAATGGAACCAGGTTTGTACTAGTTAGATTACTTTTCTGATCTAAGCTCTATTGAATTAACTTCGATTAAACTTTTCGCAGACATTTCAATTAAGTTTCGCAGACATTTTAAAAGCAATTTGAAAAAATAAATTAAAACATCCGCAGGAACTCTAGAAAAAAAAGCAACTGAAGCAGACGCAGTTAGCGTAGTATTTTTTTACCGACAACAAACTAGAAAAACCATTTTAATATGCAATTATACAGAAAGTTTAGACCAGAGAAAGCTTTGAAAAAATAACAAAAAAGACAATTTTACTTAGTTACCAATTTTCAGTCATTTTACGCGTGGTAAGAGCGACCAAAAGCAAACTGAGCAACAACAGTTAAAGTTTTAGTCGACCAGTTGTTTTTGCAAAATGGATAAAAAGGAAAACAATTTTCGATGCTGCTACTAGTAATTTTGGGGACGAACAACACCTCTCTGACGCCCACTACTCAAATTAACAAATGAGGCTTTCAAAAAAAACTATAATCATGAGTCAAAATTTCAACAGTCAATCTCTACTAATTGTAGAGAGAACGGTAGAGATATGAGTACTTTTTAAGCAATCCATCGAGTGAAAACTATAATTGCAACCTATATGTTTTCGTAACTGTAGAATAACAATCGAAGACACTTTGAAAAAAAATAAGGAACAATTATGTTTCTTGATCCCCAATTATGTAGGTCTTCGCTACGAACTGGAAGATATACTAACGCTACCATAACGCTACAAACGGCCACGGCTGTATGGTAATATAGTTTTGCTGTATATTCTAAATAATAATCAAAGCCGGATGCTGTCCAAGTAGCAGAGAAAAACAGTTTTTTATCTTGAAATTGTGTCATTTTTTATCCATGATGTGATCTGAGAATCTAAACGAAGGCCTGAAACGTAGGCATTTTCAGTAAGTCATTGAAAATTATGCCTATTCAACAAGTTTCCTCAAAAAATGCAAAGAAGAATTATAATATTACAAAAAATAGCAAATAAAAAAGAACTGCTTCCAGCTTTTCACAGAAAAGTTTTGAAAAAAAGTGCTATCCCATGAAGTCGCCAGAACTATTTTTTTTAAGTTTCAGGAGTGTATTTTTTTGGTTTAAGGAAATTCATCCTAAGAAGGCGCCAAAAGCTAATGTTAATGGAAATTCTTGCGGCTTGAATAAAACCTTATCATCATACTATAAATATGGCTTGAATAAAACCTTATCATCATACTATAAATATGTGCACTCGCTTCATTTGCTTAAAAATTGTTAAATAAAGTTTTACACACAAATGAAAGCAGGTTTTCACGGCTTCAATATGATATATTTTTTAAACCATTTCCATGATTATTTGGATTATCTGATTCTGCTCAGAAACGAAAAATTTTCAGTCAACATTCTGTAGAAGGAAATTATCTCAAATTTCACATTTTCACCTTTACTGAGTAATCAATTTCTTGTCAAATTTTCAATTGCCATGCTCGAATATTGAGGTTGACTTTCTGAATTTATAACCAAAAAATAACATCACTCGGTCAAAAGGCAACATTTGTGCAAAAATTTGAAAATTTTTTGTATTTTAAATCTATAAAACTTACAATTAGTTTTGAAAAAAAATGGCACCAGGTTTGTCCTAGTTAGATTGCTTCTTTGGTCTAAGCTCTATTAAATTGACTTCGATTAAACTTCGCAGCCATTTTGAAAGCAATTTGAAAAAAGAAACCAGAACAATATTTCCAACCCGCAGGAACCCTAAAAAATAAAGCAACTGAAGCAGACGCAGTAAGCGTAGTATATTTTTACCGATAACCACCAATAAACACCAATTTTATGTGCAATTGTACAGAAAGTTTAGACCAAAGAAAACTCTGAAAAAAATAACAAAAACAACAATTTTACTTTTTTACCAATTTTTAGTCGTTTTACGCGTGGTAAGAGCGACCAAAAGCAACCTGATCAACAACAGCTAATGTTTGAGTCGCCCAGTTTTTTGTGCAAAAATGAAAAAAAAATTTGTTTTCAAAACTTAGTTTTTTTGCGGATTTATTTTAAGAATTTCGAAGTCTTAGTGCTGGTAGGCGCTAAGTGAATCCTAAAAAACTATTACTCAGAGCTAAGAAATTCTTAATGCATATATTCAACTTATTACTCCTCCGTCGCTTTGATTGTTCTGTACTTGTCTAAAAGCGTAGTTTTACACAGAGGCAAAGCTACGCTTCGCAAACACTTGCAAGAACACGACCAAAAAAAAGCAGCTCTATCATGTGAAATAAGAAAAAGTAGAAATAAGCCGCGAATTAGCAAAAACTCGGCTACGAGAACAATCAAAAATTATAGTCTCCCGCACTATCCACTCAGCCACGCAAGCTTAACAACCGATAAACACTAGTCACGAGTAAAGCAGCCACATATGCCAATAACTTGCCAATGCCAATCAGCAAGAGTGGCACCAAATACAAAAACTCAATTTTGCATGTAAAAATTAGGAATATAACAAACTGAAGGCATCCATACTAACGTTACATGTAAAAAATCGCAAAGTATAAAACCAAATTACGTATAAACTATGCATTTCAAAAAAATTGCGAAGTTTATTGAGCTAGAAAATTTGTGAAATCGAATTTTTATTGTTGTTGTTGCTTGGAACAAATCACTTTTTTCGGTTCATTTGATGATTTAAAAATGCATCAACTGTGTTAACTTATTACTATTCGAATTTCAAAGCAAATGCTATGAAAAAGTTGAAAAGGTGCCTCAAAAGTGGCACCAATATTTCGACTTAGGTTCGAAGGTTCGATCTAATACACTCGCTTCGCTAGGGTAGAAAAAGATAACTTTTATTTTTGATGTATTAACTTTAACTGTGATATTTCCCTCGCTCACCTTTGACAATTTTTGCGTTGTGAGAGTTTGAGAGGAAAAACATAAAACTGCCAAAAGTAAAAGTGAAACCGCACAAGAAAAACTTACAAAAACCTTAACACAAAACAAAGTCTCCTCCCACTTCGTGATCGGAACAAATCACGCTTCAGAAATAAACGTATACGGACTTTCACAGCTTCTTTATCAGTCAGCTGAGATTGCTCATCTATTCAAGTATTTTGAACGTTTTATTGGCAAAAACTTCGGTTTCCGTGTTCCAGAACAATTCGTAGTAAATTGAATAACAGCAGTCTCGTTTTGAAATTTTCATGAAAAATATGCGCGTTTTTGTTGCTCATAAGATTCAAGCTTTACAACAAGTGTCTCATGAATTTCATTAGAAAACTCACGAACGGTAAATTTGCACAGTGACCCTTCCTAATTTTCATGAGCTACAGCCTTAAGGATATAACTAAAAGGCAAAATATTGTGCTTGCGATTCTTAAGCTTGCCTTAAGTACGTAAAATATGTGCATAAAAATAAATTATTCCATTTCAATTTTACATGGGGAAGTTTCTAAAACTACGAGTAATTTTTAGTGTACATTTCTGAAATTTAAAAGATGAAAACTTCAGTTATCGCCCATCGGACAATTCGATTGAAATTGGAACCATTTTTGGACAAAAACCCAAATAAATATCGAATTGCCCGTTAGTTAAGATATGAATGAATCAGATTTCACGTCAATCAGCATGAACAGATTAAGATAGATCACAGTCCCTTCAGTCTGTTCAGCCTGGCTTCCAAGTCGTCCATGTCGAGAGACGCAGCGGGAGCCTCAGTCCCTGTTGCCTCCCCTTGTCCTCCTCCCCCTCCGCTGCTTGTGTTGTCATCGTTGTTGTTAGAGTTGTTGCTGTTGCCTCCCAGATCAGTAGGAACTAGGATAACATTTAATTGTTTTCAGACTTTCGCCATTAGTTTAACTTTTACTTCAGCTCTTTAAATGCCTGAAAGAAAGTAATATGACGCTGTACTGTTGACAAACAATTGGGCAACTGACACCAGACTTCTCACTAAGAGACGTCTCTGTAACTTGAAAAAAAAAACAAATCATCATACAAATTATCATTTTTAAAATAGTTAATATCGTACAAGCTTGCCAGAAACATGTTACGTATTGATGTTTTGAAAACAGAACTCTTTGAACGTCTCAGAGAAAATTTGAGCTCTAAGCGACTGAGAAATCAGTCATGATCAAATGGTTGCAAAAGAAGATTTGGAAAGTACTCACTTTGTGGCAACTCGAAGGCCAAATTGGACCACTGTTGTAGGTTTCCGTTTGCAGTACTTGCATCATTCGTAGTAGCAGGGGGTGGAGCTGCAGGTTGATTGCCAACACTACCATTTGCTGTAAACAATGCCAACAGACAGTTGGAAAAGTCTCAATGAACGCAAGAAGACAAAACTTTCACGTATCAAATAAATTGAAACATATCACTTTTTGTTGAACATTTCGTTATTCGAAAAAAAGAAGAATTTGAATTAAACTTGAACAAAGTTAAAATTCAAGCCTCGAAAAATATCTTTTCTTAAAAAACTAAATAAAAAAGCAGCATGACCTACGCAAATTGACACTTACAAAAACTACATCAAAAATCAATCAATTCAAGCACAAATTTTTCAAGTTTTACAAAATCAATATCATGTCAAAGTTCAAGAAAGGGTCCAATAAAGCTCGAGGATTCTATGTTAGGTAAAAAAAAGAAGGGAACTAACGTTGGTTTTGAGCGTTAGCCGTATACGCCGGTGGCATTCTAAACAAAACAAGACAATTTACAAAAAACCTAATTAACTCCGAGGTATTTTTGTCTCACTCAATGTGAACATCTTACCCGTTTTTGTTTTCATCGGGCATATACCCATACGTCTAAACACAAAGATGAAAACATTTTTCAAAAGTTATAAAAGAATGAAGAATAGATTGACTTCAACAAGCAAAGTATTGATGTTTACTGAACAACGTACTCTGTATGGTGGCTGCTGATCGAAACTCGGCGGTTTCTGACTACCATTCGGGGGTACTCCGTTTGCACTGGGATCCGAGGGAGGGGCATTGTAGGGGTTGGGCGGGTTATTGTATGGGTTCGGCATTGGAGGCTGCTGTTGGGATGCAGCAGATGACGGGTAGTTAGGGTTCATTTGAGGGGCATTCGGAAACTGTGGATTAGAAGGGTACCCGGGTCCAGACTTGGGTGGGGCTCCATTAGAGTGAGGGTAAGGCTGTTGCTGGTGATCTTGGGGTCCGAAGTTTATGAGATCTCCATTTTGATTAGCTTGAAAATCAGCCGATGAGAGTTGATCCACCGAACCATCCTTTAACAGTTCATTGTTTATCACTGCAGCATCCTTCGAAATCTCAAACTGCAGTGTCGAGACAAAGAAATTGCAACTTTTAGTTTTCAATACATGAAAAGAACAAACATTTTCTTCCTAGTTTTTCATGTTTTCATTACACAAACAGGGTTAAAATTTTGACAACTGGCAGATTTAACTTATTATTAAACCCGGCACGATGAAAAATGTAATGAACAAACAATCTGGCCATTTAATAACAATTTCTGATAGATACTTCTTTGATAAAACTTAATCAATTTGAGAAAACCTGATCAATAGGTAAAGTTTTTATTTCAAAACTAGTTTAAGTCTATCAAGTTTCTCTCGGCCTTTACCCTATTATTGTTTGATAGAGGAATTTGCCTTCCTTTTACACAGAGGTGAAGCTTTGCTTCGCAAACACTAGCGATAACACGAAAAAAGCATCTCTAGAAAAAACCATAAGAAAAATAGAAATAAGCCTCGAATTAGTAAAAATTCGGCTAGGTCTAGGATACGATCTGCGACCTACTGTAATCTAGAGATTTTGAGTCTCACGCAGTAGCCACTCAGCCACACACGCTTAACCACTGAAAAAAAAACAAATCACGAATAAAGCAGCTACATATGCTAAAAAATTGCCAATGCAATGCTGCAAAAGTGGCACCAAATACAAATAGACACAATTTGGCAAGTGATAATTCGGAATATTATAAACTGAAGGCACCCACTAACTTTACATGAAACAAATCGGAAAGCATAAAAGCACATTATGTATAAATTACGCATTTCAAAAAATTGCGAGACATATTGACTTAGAAAGTTTCTGAAATCGAGTTATTATGATTGTTAAGTTGTTTGAAACAAATAGCTTTTTTTGGTTGATTTGCTGAACTAAAATGCATCAACTGTATTAACTTATTACTATTCGAATGTCAAAGCTATCAAAAAGCTGTAAAGTGCTCTAAAAGTGGCGCCAATAATTGCAACTTAGGTTTGAAAAAAGAAGGTTCATAATTATACAATAAGCTGACGCTAGTGTAAGCTAAGGAAATGAACTTAGAAAAAACATCAAAATTCAAACCGCGAAAAAACAATCTTTACACAGAGGCGAAGCTGCGCTTTGCAAACACTAGCAAGAATACGACAAAAAAGCTGCTTTATAAAGCGAAATAGGAAGAAATAGAAACAAGCCTCAAATTATAAAACTTTGCTACGTATTTTCTTCGAACCAGCGACCTCGAGAATTGGAGCCTGACGCTCTGCCCTCTCGGCCACGAAAGCTTAAAAATCGGCATAGACTAGTCACAAATGAAGCTGCTACATACGCAAAAAATTGACATCGCGATGCAGCAAAAGTAACACAAATACAAATAGACACATTTTTGCAAGTAATAGTGTGGAATATAAGAAATCGATTTTTATAATTGATATGTTTAAAACAAAAAGTTTTTTCCGTTCATTTGATGTATTAAAAATGCATCAACTGTGTTAACTTATTGCAATTCGAAAGTCAAAGCACATGCCATCAAAAAGGCGTAAAAGTTCTACCAAAACGGGCACCAGTCTTTGCCACTTAGGTTAGTAAAAAAAAGAATAGCATTATTACACTAACGCTCACTAAAGTTCGTTAGTGTAAAAGCAAACCGTGAACAAATTCAGGACTTTTCATTTAAAAAAATCAAAAAATCATCACGATCTATATTAGAGTCTTCACTACCATCGCCTCTTAGCAAGACAAACGTCAAGGAATTTCCCTCTAATTTGTCGCGAATCTTTTTCGGTCATCGAACAATGTGATACGTAAAAAGCGAGAACTTTTCGCACCCATTGTGACCATTAAATGAATGAAACACTGCAACAATTTTTTCAATCTCAATTTTAACTCTATTTGTAACACTAATGGACAAATTAAACGGATATCAGGTTTTACTGTTTGCAATTTTTGTTTTAGTTCGAACTTTGACAACAGTAACTGAGCGCTTAAACACAATTTTTGTAAGGACCAAGAGCAAACTATTTAATAACTTTCTATGAACGTGTCAAATGTTTGCTTCAATTATTTACCAGTTTTTTTTGGACCTGAAAGCGTTTTCACCATGTTTTTTAAGTGTAAAACTGTAGGAAACATTTGAGTAGCGGAAATTTGCACAGTTTAACATTCAATAGTCTCGCTGAGAAATTAAAAAAAACCTACAGCCCAAGGTGAGTGAAAACTGGCTTTTTAAGACCCAAAAAAATCTGGTAATAACTTAAAACAAAGTTTTTAAACATTCACACAATAAGACTCGAATTAGTAAAAATTCGACTACGTCTCGGATTCGATCTACGACTTAGAGATTACAGAGGCGAAGCTTCACTTCGCAAACACTAGCGAGAACACGACAAAAAGCAGCTCTTATTAAGTGCAAAAAGAAAAATTAGAAATAAGCATCGGATTATTAAAAAAAAATTGCTACGTCTGAGATTCGAACCTGCGACCAAGAGTCTCGCACACTAACCACTCAGCCAAGGAAGCTTAATTAGTTCCGAACACTAGCATAAAAAAAGCAGAGAACAGATGCTTTGTAATTTCCAATGCTACAGTTAAATTTCCAAATAAGTGAACAACTTTTCTGACCACTTATTTGCGAGTTAGGTTAGAAAAAAGAGGTTCGTTATTATACAATAAGCTGATTGCAAGTGTAATGAATGTCACACACAAACCACTCAGTCAACAACACTTAATAAATCACAAACACTAGCCAAAAATAAAGCAGTGAACAGATGCTATGAAATTTCCAATGTTACAGATCGTTATTATAGCAAAATTGCCACCAAATAAACGAACAATTTTATTTGCCAGTTAGATTAGAAAAAATGAAAAAGATAATTTGCTCTGGGTCCATTGAAAAAAAAAAGTTAAAGGCCTTACGAAATTTTTTCCGACATTGACATTGAAAACAGACATTTTAGACAATGAATCCTGATTCTGCAATTAGCTCTGTTCTCTTGTGTATGCGAGCACTTAAATGAAAATGGCAAAAAATCACTAAGATAGCCAGTGGCAGTGCAAGTAGCACACAATATTCACAAAACAGAAAAAATATATTTTATTACTTTTCTTCAATCAAGTGCCATTTTTAGTGGGTTTTGTGATACGAGAACTATACGATCGTATAACTAAAATTACTAAATTATGCATGATGATCGATCGATATTTGTCTTTAAAAATAAATAAAAAACAAAAAATGAAAAAAATTTTAGCACAAAAATCTTTTTTGCCAAACAACCGCTAGATGAAACATCTCACACTAAATTTTTTTTACAGAGGCAAGCTGCGGTTAGCAAACACACGAGGAGAATGCAAGAAAAGAGCTCTAAACAGGCAAAACAAAGTGAAATAAGAAGATAAAAAAACACCTTGAAAAGTCTTGTTGGGATTAGGAGTATCACATCTGCTCTACAACCGCTTTTATTTTAACTAACACTAGCCACCAATAGAGCAGCTACAGTTTCTATCGAATTGCCAATGTTACGCAGCGAAAAGTCAACCATAAAAAACTATTCAAATGCTCCGGATTTGAATATCTGACCCGTTGATCAGGAGTCTCACGTCGTCGCATCTGCGCCACGGTCACTAGGAAGTAAATTAGTGACCCAGCTAATCATATACTGTACTGATACGGAAATGTGTAATTTTCAAAATTTCAGTAAATAGACTATGTAAAAACCCTTGTGTTTCTCTTCTCAAGTAGTTGATTAACCGCTTGTTTAAAAGAGAAAACTACTACGCACTCTTTCAATTGAAGTCTTTGTCTCGGATTTGGCTAGGTAGTTTTCGAAAAAATTAAAAGAGCCGATCAAAAATTCAAAAATTGTTTTTTCCTCAATCCAATAACTTTTCTCTTGTAAAGCATGGGAATAAACTCTACTTGCCACACCCTGATTTTAAGCTTAAAATTTCCGCACCTCAATTTTTTGAAACCTTAATATCAGATTTAGCTATTAGTTTTCGAGAATAGTGATGACATTTCCAAAAAAACGGTAAACATATAAAAAGAAATTTTTCCGGAAATCCATATCAGCTTTTCTAAAAAAAACAGGGTTCAAAAGATTACACAGGAAAAATCGAAGCATAATGTCAGTTTAAATGAACTGTCAACTTCAGAACCAGTAGGTTAGTTTTAGAAGAACAAAAATAAGTTTTCCGATAATAAAAAACGGGCAAAATTTCAAAAATAAGACATTTTTGAAGGCCAAAACGCAGGGCATAGCCGCTTGCGCAGGTACGATTCGGATAAGTAATTTTTTCTTTCGGTTAAACCCTAAAATCTCCGATTTGACAGGGGGTAAGTTTTGAGAAAGTCAAAAAATTAAAAAAAAAATATTAAAATGTCAAAAGATGGGCTTGTTTGAGGCCATAACCTTTTTCTACCAAAATTATGAAAAAGCCGCCTGAGAAGGGGGAGATCTCCATAATTTGTTCTTTTGATTGAAACTTTCATTTCAGATTTGTGCATTTAATATTTGACAAGATGAAAAACTGAAAACAAGTAGGCCAAAAATCCCCCTACTGAAACTTTCGAAGGCCGTAGAACGTAAGGTAAAATGAAACAAGATAATAACGAATTATGCAGGCACCTAGAAAAGCAGCCGGTTGTTCTTTTGTTACCAGTTTTTTGAAAATCGGTACAGTAATTTTTGACACAGAGGCGAAGCTGAGCTTCGCACCACTTGCCATACAAACTTGAATGGCTATGATTAAAATCAAACGAAAAAATGAAAAACTTCCAAAAATTGTTTTTGTCAATAAAATTGCAACAAAAGTGCAAAATATCCGGAGCAAAATATTCTGCACCATTCGAAACTCTACAAAGAGCTTTGGGAATGCTATATTGAAGACAAGTTTTCAAAAAACCAGTCTTTCCTGCGGAACTAAGCAGAAAAAAAATGCGGACAGACAATAATCTAAATTAGCTAAAATTTTCTATATGCAAAAAAAAAAACAGGTCTCAACTGGAATCGAACTCCCAGGCTTGGTCATCTTAAGCATGGGAGTTACAGGAACTTGGAATAAAGCTGAAATATCGAGCTAGGGTAACCAAGCCGACAAAAACAAACAGACGGTAGACAGTCCGAAAAAGCAGAAAAACTAGTTTACAAGAAAAGAGCCCGGCCAGATTTGAAGCGCAAGCCTTTGCCATCTAAATCTTTTGTTTTTATCTCTACGCCAGATCGGTGATTGGTTTCAATTTATAATTATCAAGCGGTAACAAAGCCGAAAATACTTAAGAAACCCTTCATGCCGAAAAATTCTGAACTTATAAAAAATCTTAAGTCCATTTTCCTCTCAGAGCACACACGCACACAAACTTTTTTCGGTCGTAAAGACGTATTATGAGGCCACCAAAATGATATCAATTCAGCTGATAAAAAAAATGAAAAAAACAACGCTGAAAGCAACTGCAGTGAGAAAAGTTTACAGCCTAAATAATCTATAATAGATGTGGCAACTAAGCCGACAAAACATAAGCACACAAATATTAGGCCGAAATTTTCCAAAGTGCAAAAATTGTCCTAAGTGTCGCAAAAAAAACGAAAAACATCAAATTCTATACAATTTCATTATACAGGTTTTTTAAACAGGATCCAACACTAGCTTAAAATAAAGCAGCCACATATTCCTTCAATTTGTTTGTGCTTAAATAAGCTTAACTATGATTAAATTGAAATAAACCAAAATTAACACCAAACGAGAACTTTTATTTGCGACTTAGGTTAGAAAAAAATTCTTCGTAATAATACAGTAATACAGCCCTGTGCTTGTGTAAATAGTAAAATCAAGTAAAAAAAACAATAACTTTCCAGATAGCGAGCATTAGTCGATCTCGTTACTTGCTCGAAATTAGACTAAATTTTAAAAATCTCACACCAGTTTTTCTCGATTCTGGGACAACTTTTTCATAGTTTTTTAATGTTCGAATCACTACTAAAAGGGCTTTTTTATGATATATCACTCGGCTCATTCCGATGATCATTGGTGGTACCTGATTTTGTGAGGAAAACAAAAAGAAAAAAATAAAACACCCGAATAACTTGATCCTTCCCATTTTCATTGGTCCGAGCGAAGGGTTTTTGAAAATCAAATGTTTTAACGGTGCTATCAATTACAGAAAAAGTAAGCTTGCATCAACTATGTAAAATTTTTGTTTGCTGAGCTTCAATGTTCGGAACAAAAACATCGAAGAATCATTTGGTAAGCCAAAAGAAAGCTTTTGACTTTTGTTCTGAAGAAAACCTTTTGTTGAGACAATGTTCAAATCTGCTTACCAGCGCATGCGGGTCTGGTTTGAAGTCAACTTTGTGTGACTCGGCTATCTCCACCAAGTAAGCTTCAACCAAGGACTTTGCAGGGGGTCTGAAATCAAACCACTTCTCAAATTAGGTGTTTTGTTATTCGAACACAAGATTTGTTTTTAACCACTGCCACAACCTGCTTAGATTTGACATCCACAGCGCTTGCCAGTAGTAAATGAGTAATAAGAACTTCCGGTTGCTCTGCAAGTAGCACAGAAGGTTACGATTTGTCATTTTTGTAGAGCACACATTTAGTCGTTTTCGCATGCGAGTATGGTGAGGGGAGCTGAACATTGGCTACATTTATCTTTTCAAACTAATTTTTCATATAATTTACCAAACCTTTTTGTAGAAGAATTCTTGAACTTTTGGTACCGGAGAAGCTCTGAATGAAACTTCAAAAAATAGTTTTTCACAGCTGAAAGTCTAGTTTTTACAAGCTTAATTGTAAATTTTTTCTCCACTTGCTCTCCCCTGTCTCTAAAAAGGAAAAAATTGTTCGAGCCGGTTTTCTGGGCTGAGAAAAAAATCGAATCTCAAAAAAAGTACATATTCCGATTCGATAATCGCAAACGTAAAAAAATAGCTATTGAACTACGACTGCAGTGGTTTTAATATAACTAATCACTCGATCCAATTGGTAGGATCGCTTAATATTTGAGGTAACTGATTTTGCGAGAACATACAACTGAGTATTCGCATTTCTTTTGAAAATTGTTTTGCGCTATCACCAATTTAAGAAATTGCTTTTCGCTTTTACACTTGTGTGTTTTCATCGCCTTTCGTTTGACACAAATTTCGCTTTTTGTCGTACAAAATCCGCAAAAATGAATATTTCAATCACCGCGAAATTAGCCTGAATAAACTATATATTCCGTTAATTTCTTCCAAGTTCGAACAATTATGTCAAATTAAGTAACACAAGCACCGATTTCTGCGTTTAGTGAAAATTTGAATAACATTTATTCTGATACTGCTTTTAAAATAGCTGACGGCTTGCGCTTATATCGCGTCCGCATCGGTCGCACATAAAAGTTACCGATCACTTTTATTGCTGCTTTTGTTTCAACGCGTGTGCATACTCTGAACGAACGCAATTCAATTACTTACGTCAAACTATCTTCATACAAAATGCATATCAAAACGGACCAAGTTAACATCCTCCCCCCTAAACACGTTTAGGGGGAGGATGTTAACTTAGTTCTAAGTTGGGAATTTTCAGCCAATCAGAATCGAGCATTTTACATACAGCGCTTAACAAATTTAATTTAAATTCAGCGCTGGGGTAGAGGATCTTAACTTGGTCTATTTGGGTGGGGGAGACTTTATCTGATCCATTTCTTCAATAACTTTACCTGATGTCGAGCCTGTTGACCAGTTTCGGGTTGGCTTTCCGCGTGGAGTTCTGCTGCAGCTGGGCAAAGGCTTCCTTTTTGAATTTCCTCTGCAGCTGCTTCGATATCTCCGACATCTCGTTGATATCCTGGTAGATTCTGGGCGCGGCGAACAGAATGTTGGACAAACACTCTTCCAGGTCCATAGGCACCACTCTTAAATTACATTCATTTGATATCAATATTTCATATCTGCCTGTAAAGAAAATAAGTGGTGCGACAGCGGAGTGGGAGGATTGTCTTGATCAAAACGGGGGAAGGATGTAAGCCATGTTTAGCTCAAGTTTAAGTGCCGTAAGAGCGGCCCGAGTAAGTAAGGCGCGCGGCTCATAACACGAGGGTCGTGCGTTCGAATCCCACTCCGGTTACGGTCGGAGGGATCTCAGTGTTATCCGCCTCCTCAAGGTACGGTTGCATCAACAAGAATAGCAATACCATTCCCGAGGAAGGTCTTGCACTGGGTAGCCTCAGGGGTAATGAAAAAGTCACAAAAAATTTTTCACAGAAAGGAAGCTATGCTTCGCCAACACTAGCGAGAACACGACGAAAAACAGCTCCATAAAGTGCAATAAGAAAAGGTAGAAATAAGCCTAAAAATTCGGCTGTGTCGGACTCGATCCTGCGACCAAGATATTATGAGTCTCACACACTAACCACTGACGGTTAACAACCGTCAACCACTAGCCACAAATAAAGCAGAGAACAGATGCTAAGAAATTTCCAGTGGTATGGATTGTGATTATAGCAAAAGTGCCACCAAATGAGCACTTTTATTTGCAAGTAAGGTTGGGAAAAAAAGAAGGTTCGTACTAATTCATTACGCTCGCAAGTGTAATAACAAGCCATTCAGTTTCGAAAGACTTTTGAAACCTTTCAAATATTATGGCCATCGAATGCTTCGACATCAAGCACTTTTCAGGCAGACCTGGCTTTTTGAGATTTTATTTTGCCGCCGAATAGATTCCGTACACAGGCGAAGTGGATACAACGCAAACATAAAAAACAGACATTTAATTACTAAAATAGCAACGGAACAAAACATACGAAGGAAACAAAGCTGAGCATCTTTGAGCAGACACCAGTTGAGCCGAAAAAAAATTATTTAACTTTTTGAAATTTCAAGTCCTCCAGAAACTGCAATGAACAACACTTGCACTTGAAAGTACAATTAGAATTGCTTAAAACGAAACACAAGCAAAACCCGTGATGGGCAACTAAGCCGGCAAAACTTGAGCAGATAAACGAAAGTCCGACAATACAATTGTTACCGGAAAAAAATTCAATTGCATGCATACTGAAATAAAATAAGGTGCGGCCGAACCCCTGACACTAGGGCGGAAAGGCGTTAGCACTAGACCAAGTGGGAACGAACCTGGACGTTGTTAATGTTTTACTCAGAGGCGAAGTTGCATTTCGCATACACAAGCAAAAAATATGACCTGCGGGGAAAATTGAATGCATAGAACTTTGAGTCTACAAAACTTCTTAAGTGACGCACGCCAGTTATGAGTCTACATGATTGCTAAATGACGCAAGCCAATTATAACGCATTAGCAGTACCAGTCAATTTGAAAAAAAAAAAAGAAATTTACCAAATAACATACCTCAATTTATAGAGCGGACGCATTTTAACTAGTATACGAAAAAGTTCATTTGAAACATCCGACCGTGCCCAGGTTCGAACCCTCTTATTTTGTTGCGGGTCTCCTTCCCTACCTCTACGCTACAGATCCATGTTACCTTGAAGCTCAAGTGCTTCTAGAGGCCCAGCTTAAGCTGGAGGTACCGGTTTGATATTTTTTTGAAATGTAGTACTGATGCGGGATGAGGTAGGTAGTTTAAAAAACTTTAAGCATAGGGCTTCACCAAAAACCTTGGTTGTTGCTCTATTAAAAAAATGAGTGAAAAATTTGTAATTTTGGAATTTTCCCAAAAACATGTTTCTTGTTCAAAATTCAATGCGTAGCAGTTTATAAACGGAGGCATCTTATAACCTGTTGCCTTGATTCAACTTTTGATATCAGTTTTCGAGAAGTCAAAAGTTTAAATGAATGGACAAGAAATCAAAAAATTGACTTTTCTGAATGCCATAACTTTTTGTGTTAGAAAAATTGAACCTGCGCGCTGACACAGACGACCTTCTCTCAACCCTTCCTTTCTTCATTGAACCTAAAATTTCAGGTTTGAGATGGTAAGTTTCATGACAATTAGTAGAAAAACTGCTAAGAACTAATTTTTGACTTTCGAAAAGCTGCAAATAAAAATTTGACTATTCCGAGGGTCATAAGTATTTCTGTAAGAAAAATCGGGCGTATCTACGTATGAAGTTGAGCTTCCCACAATCCATTCTTTAATTGTTCAAACTGAAACCAATATCTCAAATTCGTTTCGGGAGGGTAGCTTTTGAGAAAAGAAAAAATTTCACAAATCATTCTAAAATTCGACGTTTCCCAGGGTCATAACATTTCATGTAGAAAAACTTGGGCGTAACCGCTGATGCAGGGGAGCTTCTAACAACCCGTTTTACCCTTTGAAACCAAAATCTCAAATTTGTGAGGATAGTTTTCGAGAAAAGTCAAAAACGTTTGAAAAAACGGTCAAAAAATCGAAAATTTGACTTTTCAGAGCATCCTGATTTTTCGTGTAAAAAATTCAGGCATGATTATTTATGCAGCGGAGCTTCCGACGACCAATTTTACTCATTGAAACCAAAACCTTAGATTTTGGGAGGGTAATTTTCGAGAAGTAAATTTGACTTTTCTGAGGTTCCTGATTTTTTGGCAGAGTAGTTTTTGAGAAAAACAAAATTTTCCAAAGCGTCTCAAAAAAATAATAAAAAAACCCGATCCCATTCATTTTCATAATACCTGACTATTCCGAGGGTCATAAGTATTTCTGTAAGAAAAATTGGGCGTATCTACTTATGAAGTTGAGCTTCCCACAATCAATTCTTTAATTGTTCAAACTGAAACCAATATCTCAGATTCGTTTCGGGAGGGTAGCTTTTGAGAAAAGAAAAATTTCACAAATCATTCTAAAATTCGACTTTTCCCAGGGTCATAACATTTCATGTAGAAAAACTTGGGCGTAACCGCTGATGCAGGGGAGCTTCTGACAACCCGTTTTACCTTTTGAAACCAAAATCTCAAATTTGTGAGGATAGTTTTCGAGAAAAGTCAAAAAAGTTTGAAAAAACGGTCAAAAAATCGAAAATTTGACTTTTCAGAGCATCCTGATTTTTCGTGTAAAAAAATTCAGGCATGATTATTTATGCAGCGGAGCTTCCGACGACCAATTTTACTCATTGAAACCAAAACCTTAGATTTTGGGAGGGTAATTTTCGAGAAGTAAATTTGACTTTTCTGAGGTTCCTGATTTTTTGGCAGAGTAGTTTTTGAGAAAAACAAAATTTTCCAAAGCGTCTCAAAAAAATAATAAAAAAACCCGATCCCATTCATTTTCATAATACCTGTTTTTATCAAACAGGAATTTGCAATATAATAGTCTCTGTTAATATCTTTAGCATTGGCTTAGTTTAATAGCTGGTGATTGATCAAAATGAACACTTTGAAAATGAACACATTTTGTCGCAACAATACTTGTACTTGGAAAAAAGTGAAATCGTACTATAACACAAGCATTGCATGTGTAATAATAAAGCAACTTAGCAAAGCAACTTAGATTTGTAAGAGATGTTTATGGAAAAAAGTCTTGTTACAAGGTGGAATCCCTCATACGCGAAGGACCGAATGCGCGAAAATTAAAGGTAGGACTTCCAGAGACCGAATATTAGTATTGCCCGAATATAAAAACGGCAGAAATATGCAACATTTTCAAATAATCACTGACCGCCGCCGAATTGGAAAATTTTTTATATTTCAAGGGTTTCGTTATGAAAGAAGCAAAATATTGCTTCATTTAATTCATTTTAAATGAATAACAATTGCTTCTTTTTAAAAATTGACTTTCGGCTAATTTTGTTTTCGATCCTTCGCTCACGAGTTTTTTCGACCATTTGGTCCTTCGCGCATGAGAATAGCCCCTCGATTACAAGACACCTGCTCTGGCAAGTGTAATAATTATGGTTCCCTTCCTCCCTCCCTCTAAACTGGGCCTGTCTGTGAGAAGAGATTGAACATGCACTGACTCGTTGGAGCATGTTTCCATGATTCCGATTCTTCCCAGAAGTAGATCACAGTTCATCTCCACCATCTCCAGCGCCTCCACCAAGTAGTCCTCTCGGATTATCTGTTCCACCTACAAAAACATAACCAACAGGCAGATGGAAAAGCCAATCAACGCACGTCAACAGAAAAAAACAATGACTTTTTTGAAAAAATCTGAACTTTCGAATATTAAAGATGCCCTTATAGCCTTTTGAAATTCTATAACAGCCTATGATTGACACTCTTTTAAATTAACACAATTTGAGAAAACTAGATCAATAGGTAAACTTTTTATTCCGCTGGTAAGCCTGAAAACTGAACTTTCGAAAATTAGAAGTAGAAACTAGAAGTCGATCATGTTTTTCGTGATCTTTACACTTTTGCTGTTCGATAGTGGAGTTTGCCTTGTTTTAACAAAAGAAATGAACTGAACTTAAAAAAAAATCATAAGTCAAACCGCGAAAAAGTAAGACTTTCCTGCAAAAAAAAAAGAAATCATCAGCATTTATATAAGCGTCCGAACTATGAGCATCGACTCTTAATAAATCAAAGAACCGGATTTGATTCGTGAGAAAGTACCTAACAATCCACCATATAAAAGAATGGGTCGAGTAATGAGATTGTAGCGTGCTGAGGGTGGTTGCCAAACTTTCTTAAGGTTCACCAACCTCAATAATTTCTTAAGGCGCGAATATATATCAGAGTTGAAAGGGAGCATAAACTGACTGTTTAGTAGATACCTTACCTAGAGCGCGATTGCAGATTTATGAACTTAGGGCGTGCTTTATTTCTGACAAGAATACGCTTTGAGTCAACAAATGAAATCATATCCCTTTGAAAAAAGATTTCAACAGGATAATGAAGTAGATAGGTATCTAACAAGTGGCAAAACATCATTTTGGGAAAATATTATCTCACGAATTTAACAGTAAAGCTAACTTTTCACTGTCAGTTGATTGATTCATTATTCTAACATTATTCTCTTCAACACTGCTCTATTGAAAAGAATAGCTACATTGTTTCAGGTCTTATTAAAACTTTCCATCGGGAGGCGTTTTATTGATTTTCAGAACAAAAACTAATGTTCAGCAGTCAATATTTTCTTTTCCTCAATACTTTATTCAGTCTCAAACAAAAGCAATAAGTTTTCTCAAGTTCGCACAATGCAGTTTCTCTTTTGGGACAAAACGGTCAAAACTTGAAAAAAATTTAGTCCGTAAAAATAGATTTTCACAAGTAGCTTTCAGAATGCAAGAAAGAAGTTTCAAAAAATCCTCTCTGCGGAACTAAGCCGACAAAGCAGACGGACAACAATCAAAACTAGCCCAAAATTTTCATTTTGCAAAAAAACAGGCCTCGTTTGAAATAGAACTCTCGGGCTGGCTTTATTTTCTCAAGCACAGGTGCAATAAAGAACGTCGAAGAAAACTGAACCTGCAAATCAACGGGATACGGGAACCACGCCGATAAACGTAAGCTTTCTTCGGTTCATTTGATGAATTGAAAATGCATAAACTGTATTAATTTATTGGCAATCAAATGTTTAAAGAGATTTGACCCCTGCCGAACGAAAGGGTCCCACCTCTTTACTACTTTGAGATCTTCATTTTCGGCTGACTGACCTAAAATATTTCTGAAGGCGCCAATATATACTAACTAAGGCGTGGGGCTGAAAAAAGGCAATATTTTGGTAAAATCTTTCTAAAAAAATTTTTTGCCTGTTTTTTTTTTCAAAAAATGCCTGTGATACAAAAAATTGGGCAACGTAGGCGCTTCAAAAATTCAGAGAGCTCAGAAGCTCTTCAGAGAGCTCAGAAAATCAACATGTTTGGCCCAAAAAAAATGTCTAGAACATTTTTTGGAAATCCACTCCACCCCTCGAGAAAATCCTGGATCCTCCCCTGCTCATGAGCCAAATAATCACCCGTATTTGTTGTTATTAACATGCAGACAACTTTTTTCTTTCCCGACCTGCAAAATATTATGGAAATAACTTTATTGTATAAAATGAGGCGTGCTGAATAATTAAGCTATTCCAAACGCACTTGGTCCTCATTCATAGCCCTGTAAAGCACTCGATAGCCCATTTAAAAAACACTTGTGCGTTCGAGGAGAGATGAAAAAGGTCACAACCACACGCCTGAAGACTGTGAAGCTCAATTAAGCTGATTTGGTGATCGCATGCTCAAATTATAGGGAAATACCTTTTTTATAGTCAAATCTATAACTAAATCTATAAATAAATAATGACTTAAATAAATAATGACTTACCCTCACACGAGCTCTGTCATTTTTACACGCAACTAAATACTCTGAAATCTCTTTTCTTGCCTTCAGATTTTGCTCCGCTAAAAAAAAATTAATCTGAGGTTGTGTCGACAAAAGAAGCTTCATCAAAAACAAATCTGAACTGACTTTTCTTTTTCTCCAAAAGCTTGAGTCGATTTATCGCCAGCTTCAGGTTTGTCTTCAGTTTGGTTCCATCAAATGTTTTCTTAAATTGAGACATCGCAGTCTGAAAACGCATGGAGTCTAAATGTTGCAAGCTTCCTCATATTTGATACATGAGTGGATGTTTTGTGTTTTCCTTTTACTTCTGTCTCAGTGATAGAATTATTTTAAGACATTTGATCTTATCGCGCTAATTGGACTATTGGCAACCTCAAAACACCGTTGGATGAAAATCTGATTAAAAGGTCTTGATAAAAGTTCTTACTGTAACTCAATTTTTAGTTTTCGTCTCCCGTTTTTATGCTCTTGGAGATAAAGAACTTGCCCATAAACAGTGCCAATATGTTCGTAAATTATACTAAATTTGAGCTTTTCTGAGCAATGTTTTAGTTTTTCAGATCACAAAAACCTGCATTTATGTTATGTGTGTTCATCTTGCATCGGTTTTAGAAGTTTGTGTTCTGTCTCATGCAGCAACCAGTAGCCTTAAGCTATATTCGCTTTTCAGAAGATAAGCAAGTACCAATGAAGTAAATTACTTCAATGAGTTGAAAAAAAAATCCTTTAAACGTCAAATAAATTTCGCAAATATGAAAGATATAAATACAAAGATATAAATCAGACACTTAACTAATAACAACTTTGAAACATCTGCAAAAAGAATACAATTCATGTCTGAGAGAATAAAAATAAATCAACTTCCTTGGCTCGAATTACTCTCGCCAGTGTCGTCTTCGGCTAGTAGAGCCGACACGACTTGCTCCGAGCTCTCAATTGCCGCTGTCATTGCTTGAGCACTCATCGCCGCCGCTTCACTAGCGAGTGGGTTTGAAGCTGACGAAATATTACTGTCGTACGCTCGATTCATAGAAATAGCTGGGCCGGCAAAATGGGCGGAGACGTTTGGACCATATTTCATGACATGGCTACTTTTAGCATACCTTCTAGCTTCTTCTATGTCCATGCGGTGAAGCCCACGATAATGACTGATTAAATTGCAGCGTGTTTTGCACGAGTGAGAGCACAGAATACACTTGAATGGTCGCAAACTGCTGTGATAGTTGCGAAGGTGGGATCGCACTAGTTCAATTCGGGTGGCCTTGTAGCTGCAGAGGTGACAACTGAATAAACTTCGAGACTGCTCTTCAGAGTAACCCATAGCTGGGGTTGTGTTCGGCTGGACTGCAGAATCTTAAAGCAAAGATAGCTATACAATACTTTACCTAGAAAATTACCCGTATGTCACATATAAAGGGCAAGTAGAAAGAAGTTCTTTGGTCTCAAGATAACACTCTAGAGCTTAAATACACAGAAAAATTCTAATTTTTTGAGCCCCAGCAAATCAAAAGGTCTTGAGCGGTTGGATGACAAATCGTAGCAAGTCATTGGCGAGTATCGAGCGCTTGCTGCGCTGAGCTTAAATCGGTACGAGAGGTATCTTGCGCATGTATCAGTATTCGCCACTAATACTACTGTAACCAAATAAATATAACCAGGATAGCCGGTTGCTGTGCAAGTAGCACAGAATGTTCCGACCACATTCTCAGATTTTTTCTCAAGATAGTGTCTTTTCTTGTACACCGTGTGATGATAGAGCCATACAAACGCGTTAGAAATTGAGTGAATTAGGCATAAAAGACTACCATTGTTTTCAAAAAAATTCAATTATTTTAGAGAGATTTTTTGCCAGAAAAGCGCTATAAAAGGCATCCACCAAAACAATGTTTTCTTTCAGTAAAATAGTCAATTTTAGCCTAAGCGGGTAATTTTTATAAATAACGAACGTTACTCGATCGCTTTACTCGCTCGAAAATAGACGAAAAAGCAAAAACGTCAAACCGGTTTTTCTGGACACTGGGTATTTGTTTTTGCAAATTTTAAAAATTCGCTCGAATCACGACTGAAAGGGCTTTAATATGATATACCACTCAACCCAATCCGATGATTATTTGTGGTACCTAATTTTGCGTGAAAAAAAATTTAAAAGATAAAACACACCTGTATACAAAGTGCCTCCCCATTTTCAATGGTCGGAAAAAAAATTACTGTAACCACAAAAATTACTGTAACTATAATAAATTACTGTAAACATAATGATTAACAATGACAGCCGGTTACTGTGCAAGTAGCACAAAATGTTCCGACCATAGTCCTAAAAAACTACGAAAAAAATGTTTTTTTTTTTCAAATTTTTGTAACTTTTTCTGCGTGGTGTGAAAAGGATCTGACGTAAAACTAGAATTTAGGCATATTAGACAGTCATAGTTATATAGGCAATTTGGACCGAAACTTTTGAAGAAAAATGACTCAAAAAACTAGAAAAAAAAATTTTCAATTTTTTTGCAGAAAATTCATGAATTTTTTTGGTTTTAAAA